>NW_027675143.1:0-156767 GCF_904066995.2 Poecilia reticulata | reverse complement strand
TCACTAAATAACATAAATTAGCAGCAGCTAATTGTAGCAACCACACTGCAAAACACAAAATTTACCAAGTATTTTTTTTGTTTGGATTCCAGTCCAAAGATCTTATTGAACTTGAAATAAAACCAAAATAATTTACAAGTCACTTCTTGTTGTCGCGGCGGCGTTCCAGCCAGCTCCAGGATCTCAGCGTCAGATACTCGAGCACAAATATTACTTAAGATATTTTTACTTATCTATAAGTAAAATAATCTGCCAGTGGAACTAGTGCTTTTTAGTACTTGTTAAGATTTTGTGTTTTTGCAGTGAGCTATTTAACTCTTTCAATTTCAATATTTAACAATTTCTGAAAACTACAACTTCCTGTTCCTTAAGAAAACATGTTCTTAAAGAGACAGTCTGTAATGTTCATTGAAATAAGAAACTAACCTACTGCTGCTTTTGACCTGTTTATTGACTGTATTTTCATATCTTTGAGCACCAATGTGTACCTATCTGCATGAACAGATGTCAAATATCACGTCTCAGAGTCAGGACATACTCTGATGTTCGTCCGAGACGTCGTCACCTGATCCGCAGCAAAATCTTCTGCTGACATCGTCGGCACGCTAAGCGTCCCGTCGGCAGCTCCTGTATGCTCCGGGCTGTGACCGTTCCCCCCTCTGTTTGTCTCCTCTCTTCCAGCTGGTCCTTACAGCGGTCTGGGGGAAGTCCTCTACAGAGAGAGCGTCCCCATGCACACGTTTGCCAAGTATCTCTTCACCTCCCTGCTACCTCACGACGCCGAGCTGGCTTACAGCATTGCACTGAGGGCCATGAGGTGAGCCGTACGCCGGCTAGCTGCTAACAGTCTGAACAGAGAACATGTGTGTTGCTTCCTTTCTTTATGACTCTTAGAGAAATAAAATGAGGCTTAGACAAGCAGTCAGAGGTAATTATTATTTATATATCTGTTGTTGTCATTTGCAGACCCAGTTACAGAAGCAGACAGCAAAAAATTTGGTTGCCTGTTTCAGATTTTTTTAGAGGTTTAATTGTATCGTTGTAGCACAACAGCAAACAGCTGACTGATGTGACTTATAGTCTGGAAAATACGGTAACTCAGTTTGTGCCATTGTCGAACAGCTCATTAGAATAAATTAATATCATTGGGTTATTCATCACCATTTTGTTTGGGATAATAATAATGACATTCTACTATAACAGTGAAGTGATTTACACATTTTCCTACATTTACAGAACAAATTCAGGGGAATAAAATGGTAGAAACCACTCAGATAATTATCTTTATCCCCACTTAATTCTAACCCATCGTTAACTTTCCAAGTCTGCGTCTCCACTTGAACTCCATAATCCAAAATTCGGACTTCCTAAAGTCAAGTGGAAATTTCTAAAAGCCATGAGTGATGTTGCCTGTACTGCCCCCTGCCTACAGCTCTGCCACTCCTTGTTCCAGCTGACGGTCAAACGTTCATCCCTCGTAGGAGTAATGACGAATGATCATTCAGGGATTATCTGAGGTCAGAATTATTTGAGGACCTTGATGATGACTTCAAGACGAATGTCAAGAATTTCATTGTTTTCCTGCAACAAAAAAATTGTTGGCACTCAAAAAAATGACAAAAGGACAAAACCAGATGTGAGTGTTGGGTAAATGCATAGTTATAAAAAAATGGTAGAACACAGGGTGATGATTATTTCCTATTTCTATCACAAAGTTAAATTCAGAGATCCCAGTTTATGTTTGGAGGAGGAGGAGATGTGCTAGTGATCCGTCGATATTGAAAACATTACTAGATGGGGTATCAGTGACGATGAGCCACAAGGACAGATCTATTCAGTCTAATTCTATGCTACAAGCTCTGAGCTACGTCAAGCTTTATTGTTTATTTAACATTATATTTGCACTGTCACTTAGTAAATTGTACTTTCTGACCCATTTGAAAAGTTTATTGCAGTTTATTTTTTACATGTTTGGCCAATTGTTTTTCTTCTACTCCTGATTGACCTGAGTGAAGAAATTAAAGATGTTTTTACATGTTTGATCAAGATTGTGAAGGTATTGGTGTATTTAAGTTGCTGTACTGGTGCAGAGTTATTAATGCATTTGTAATTCAGTGTATTTATTATGTATGTGTTTAAAAAAAAAAAAAGAGAAGATTTTAAGTCAGTTCTGTTTTTCTGTATTGGATCGGTATCAGCCGATATCGGACCTCAGATATCTGCATCGGTATCAGAAGAGGAAAAAAGGAATCGGTCCCTAGAATGTGGTTGAAGTGCAACATGCAGATGGACATTTGACCAAAATATTAATGTTTCGGTTTTGGGGAAATCCTCTCTACATTCAACCATTCTCCCCCCCCCAGCTCTGGTTTTAAGAGTTATTGTCATTAATTGTTACTTTGTGACTCCAACCTGCTTGAATTGCATCACTAACAGCCCAAATTGACGATGAGTGCATGTACAGCTGTGACATGAAGGCGGCGTCCCGCTGTGACTCGGCCCCCTACTCCCCAGGTTCCTCTGCTCCGACGCTGCGGCTGATTTAGAAGCTGGCTGAGACTTTGTTTAATGACAAAACCTTTGCTGGAATATTCACTGAATAATAAACACTGCAGAGAGGCACTTTACAAAAGCGTGTGAATAATAAATAAATGCCGTTGGTGTTCTCCCTGACCACTTCTCTGGCCTATATTAACTGCACTGATGCTTTGTTTCTCTGTAATGAAAAAAAGCCAAATAATTGAACTCCAGCAGCTTCAGCTGTGATTTGGGCTGCAGAAAATTTTATTGTTCTTTTTAAACCCATCTGATTTTCGGAGCTCGCAGTCTGAAGCTCAGACCTAGCTCAGGTGTGCAGGTGCACAAGAAAAGCTGTCGATTGATCTTCTGAGGGAACATTACACTCTGATAACGTCTTTACATTCATAAATGCTGCCGCCAGTGGAGAAATTGTGTTTTGATCTAAGGAAGAACTAAAGCAAAAGTTTTCCTTTCTCTCAGGTTGCCGGTCCTCGAGTCCACGCCCCCTTCTACTGACTTGTCTCGGCCTCAGCACATAGTGTCGGTGGTGCCCAATCGCTACCTCGCTGGTTCACCCTGAGCCACATAGAGAGCCAGCAGTGTGAGCTGGCCTCACCATGCTCACAGCTGCTAAGTACATACAGACACCAAACACCAAAACCTCCATTTCTCTACGGTTTAGACGAGTGGTGGCCACCGCTAACTAAAAGATAGCTGTGCTAAGCGTAGAGCTAAACACTAAAGCACTATACCAATATGGTGTTTGGTGAATGCTAAGCGCTAATAACAAGCAGTAGTTGTGCTAACGCTAAAGCGCTACCTACGCGGTACTTGGCGGAAGCTAAAGGACTAATCATAAACATTAGTTCTGCTAACAGTAAAATTATACAGCAACATTGTACTTGGCAGAAGCTAATGTGCTAAAGCACTAATAATAAACATTGGTTCACTAAAGCGATACACCAACACAGTACTTAGTGGAAGCTAGTGCCGGTAAAGTGCTAATCAACATTAGTTCCACTAACTCTAAAGCGTTACACAAGGGCTAAGAGATAAAACTGAAGAGAATTCAAAACAGGGTTGGCCTTGAACATCTCACAGAACTCTGTTCGGTCCACTATGGCCATCCCAAATTGCTCTTTAATTTAGAAATGTCTTTTTTCCCAGCTCTAACTAATTAGCTTTAGCTGAATCAAAGGCAAAAAAAAATGGCTCTTAGGTTTATAAGGTTTGTGTTTGAACAGCCAGTAAAAGTGCAGACTTAAATCCAACTGAGAGTCTTTGATAGTTGATGTTCACAGACGCTCTCCATCCAATCTGACTAAACTTGGGCTGATTTGTAAAGAAGAAAAGTGCAAATACTTCAGTTTATGGATCTTCATAGGTGTTAGAGACGAGCGCAAGAGACCCGCAGCTGTAATCACGTATCCTTATGTTTCCACTTTACTGCTTTGTCACACAAAGTCACGATAAACACACTTAACGGATGTCCACCTTGTATGACTCTCCTCCAGATGAGCCCCTCACCTTCCTGATGCTGTGAACTTTGTGACTTAACAGTGAAATACTGCATTGCTTTTAGCTGCTCCTCAACAACAACCTCTACGTTATTAGTCAGCGGAAAGTTTTGGGTGCAAAGATTAACGTTGCCGTTCCGCGACTCAACTCTCCGCCCACAGTGACAGGAAACCAGACATCTGTGTCAGAGCATGGGTGTGAAGATGCTAAGAAAATGCAGCGAGAGGTTGTGAAAGTAGGGGAACAAAAGACAGAAATGATGCTATTTCAGAAAGAAGGTTTGGCAACTTGGATGTAACACCCCACCATGTTCCTGTTCGCCTTGCCGTGTTGTTCAGGTGACGCCTGCAAGCTCACACAGTGTTAGAGTCCATCCAGAAGAACATCCACTCTTCCTCTCACATCTTCAGCTGGCTCAGGACGCCTTCAAGATCGCCACGCTGATGGACAGCCTACCAGACCTTACGCTGCTCAAGGTCTCCCTGGAGCTGGGCCTCCAGGTAAGCGGCGCGCACGCAGAGAAACGCGCGCGCGAACCTTCGCCGCGCCGACCCTCTACTGAACCTCTCGTGTCCGCAGGTGATGAGGTTGACCCTATCTACGCTGAACTGGCGGCGAAGAGAGATGGTGCGCTGGCTCGTCACCTGCGCCACTGAAGTCGGTGAGTTGGTTTCTGCCGCCAAAAGAAATCCTTAAAGGAGGAAGTCGGTGGCTGCGTTTCCATTAACCATGATTGCGCAATTTGATGTTTGGAAATAAATTCACAAATAAAATAAAAAAGTTCACTAAAAGGTTTAGTACTAGGATAAGGGGTTTTTCCTCTGTAATTGGTTAATTTTGTAAACTGCAATGGAGCAGAGGACGAGTTACATGATCAACAGCCGGGCGTTGCCATTGGTACAAACCACAAAGACGATGACAGGAGTAGCTAACGGACCATGGTGCGACTTATTGCGTGAACAAAGTCATGTATGACTTTAATCACGTTTCTTATTTAATGGATTATTTAATTGCAATTGCAAAATTGTGTTGTTTCTCCCAACATAGTTGAATATCGTCAATTTTGGGATGCAGCTACAGATCATAAGGAATTAAGTTAGAAGGGAAGATTCGCGCTTCAATCGCTTTGATGTAATCAAAATGTGACATGTGAAACGTAAACAAAAATGACAAAAAAGGAAAGTTTTTCATGACACTGTTTGTTAATGAAAAGGACTAGAAAAGTGAGGAAAAGTCTAGTCAGCATGTTATAAGCGTGTTTATTGTTTTTGTTAAATATTCAACTTGCCACATAATTTCATATTTTTCAGACATTGGCAACTATATTTTAAATTGATAATATACTAGCTGAGAAACTTTAACCAAGGCTACACAACATTGAATTCTTGATTGCCGTCTATAATTGAGTTAAATGTCTAATACAAACTGTAAGGTGTAAGTTTGCCCTACTGTTTTGGCTTTTCACATGAGCCTTGCTGCTGCTGCTGTTTGATGGAAACCACTGGAACGAAAAGCTCAACAAGCCCGCTGTGCCCTCTGGCTGCTGACAGACGGGAAAAGCAACATCTTGTTAGAAATAATTCAGGGTGTTCGTGTCCTCACATGCTTGGTGATGAGAGCTACTTTCAAGAACCGGCAGGCCGGACCCTGCGCCACATTACAAGCTGGGTTCAGGGGGTTCTTGGCGAGGGCTGAGGAGTGACCAGCAGGGCGGTAATTACGGACATTGTCGGCTGATTAAGTGGGTCTTTATGTTTGGAATTCCTTGAAGCAGGCAGGAAGTGGTGTCCGGAGGGAAGCCCTCCTCCCAGATGATTTCATGTGAATGTAAGGGGAGTGACAAGGAGTCCCTGTTTGGGCCGGTTCAATGGAAGCATTGAGAACATTCCAGTTGGGGATACAGAGTGGAGACACGTCAAAGGTCACAAATTACAGACAGAAAATCAGATTACTAGAGGTAAAAACATAAAAAAATCTTTGGGAACTGATTTAAAACCAACAAGGTTTTTGTTCATTCTCTATTTTTTGATGCTCATTAATTAGACTTAGGCCTTTTTGGAATAATAAAGATTTCTTTATTTTGCTTCTTGGAATTTTTACAGAAATTTCTTTTCACTGTAAGATGCCTGTGTGAGTGCTTTGTTGTTGTTGAAGTTACTGCTTTGCATTGAAATTTGATTAGCATGTTGTTGTTTTTCACTTGGAGCTCCCATTGGTTTGTTTTTGACCTCAGTTCAGTGCAATTGCCTTTTAGGAAACCAACAACATAATCTACAAATTCTACTTTTCTAAAGTTTATTATATGCCTTCTTCCAATATGAAAACTGAGCACTATTAACGTTTAGATCTAAGTGGATTTGAGCAAGAAACATAAAACCAGAGACTGCTTTGGATATTTTTGCGATTGTCAAAACACAAGATTATACTGTATGATTTTGCTGACTGTGAGTCAGTATCCAAACAGAATATAATAAATACAACCTTTTTTATTGAGTCCAGTAAGCTGGATCACTATCCAGAGGTCGGTCAGCCAAAGCTGGGTCCCTTTATGAAACGTGCATGTACCTGGAGAAAAGCAAACCATGAATGTGGTGGACATACAAACCTTCACACAGAAAGGGCCTGGCTGAGATTTGAAACCAGGACAATTTATAAGTGAAGCAAAAGTACTATCTGCTGCTCCACCTCCTAGTCATTTATTCCCAGTTCATAAAAAAGACGTTGGAAAATTAATAAAGGGAAGGACCATAGATTACACCTTGTGGAACACCACAAAGGATGGTAAAAACACTTTATTTGTCAACTTTGCTCCATGACATTGTTGAATGCTAATGAATCTGAGGATGCATTCACACCAGCGCCATTTAGTCCCTTTAGTCAATTTCAGCTCGTTAGCCTAAAAAGTCCCGTTCGTTTAGGAAGGTTTGAATGTGTAATCAAACTCTGATGTGGACCAAAAAGCTATCTTTGGTCCACCTACAAACCTCGGTCTGCGCTTGGTTTAAGAGAATTCTGCTACGATTCAAATGCGTATGTGAATGTCCAATGGGGCGGAGACCGCTCCAAAGCAGGAAGCGGACTATAGTGCAGAGCATTCTGGGTAAAATACAACAAAACAAATGTGCGTGTTAGAGAATGGCTCGTGGTCAGACAGAGAATGCAGAGGATGACCTACAACTTCTAAAATCTGATGCCACTCCATTTCATGAGGAAGAAATTTGCCCTCAGTGTCTCGTTCAGAGATTTTGTGTTGTTTTCCTCAGTGGCTGTTGGAGCATCACCACCACAGGCAAGTGTAAACACAAATGCAGTGTAAACACAAAACACAGCAGCTGAAAATGGTTCATTAGGGTCTAAAATTGTAACATTTGCTACGAGTCTACTGGACTATCAAGTGTGAAAGCTACCTGTTAGGTAAATCCCAATTCCAGTCAAGCTTACGTTTCTCTTCCTCTGTTCTAGGTGTGTTTGCTCTGGACAACATCATGCAGAACTGGTTCACACTCTTCACGCCGACAGAGGCGACCAGTGTGGTGGCCAGCACCATCATGTCCAACAGCACCATTGTCCGCCTGCATCTGGACTGCAACCAGCAGGAAAAACTGGCCAACTCCGCCCGCACCCTGGCGCTACAGTGCGCCATGAAGGACCCCCAAAACTGTGCCCTGTCCGCCCTGACGCTCTGCGAGAAGGATCACATTGCCTTCGAGACAGCCTACCAGATTGTACTGGATGCAGCCGCCACAGGAATGAACTACACCCAGCTGTTTACAATAGCACGCTACATGGAGCACCGTGGCTATCCCATGAGGGCGTACAAACTAGCAACGTTAGCCATGATGCACCTTAACCTCAGTTACAACCAGGACACGCACCCGGCCATCAACGACGTGCTCTGGGCATGCGCCCTTAGCCACTCGCTGGGGAGAACGAGTTGGCGGCCGTCATCCCCTTGGTGGTGAAGAGCGTGAAGTGCGCCACCGTGTTGTCGGACATTTTGAGGCGGTGCACGCTGACGACGCCGGGGCATGGTGGCACTGCACAGCCGCAGGAACTCTGGGAAACTGATGTCTTTGGACAAGGCTCCACTCAGGCAGCTGTTGGACGCCACCATTGGGGCCTATATCAACACAACGCACTCTCGGCTGACGCACATCAGCCCACGCCACTACAGCGAGTTCATCGAGTTCCTCAGCAAGGCCAGGGAGACGTTTCTGATGGCGCACGACGGACACATCCAGTTCACGCAGTTCATAGACAACCTGAAACAGATCTACAAGGGCAAGAAGAAGCTCATGATGCTCGTACGAGAGAGGTTCGGTTGAATGACCGAATTTCGTCCTGGGAAAATTTTCATGGGATTCTTACTGCGGTGATTCAGGACTGATGGCTCTAGTATAAGGAACAAGGTCTTGAGGCCACAAAAAAACAAACTAGGATGTTAAAATAAAAAAAAACTAGGATGTTAAAATGTTCTGAGCACGAGACGAACATTTTGGCATCGAAACAACCGAAAGTAATGAAGATAAAACAGGAATTTTCAATCAATAACAACCTTAAAGCAACACCAAGGGGCAGATGTATGAAACTGTGTGTTAATGGGTAGTAAAAATATTACCTTCCTCCTCCCAGGGTAGTTACAAAATAATAAATGACAGTATAGCTACTTTGTAGCAACTTTCGGAAGTGTTAAACTCATTAAAGGCTAAGTTTACCTGGCTAAGACTTAGACTGAGTTTTCCTTTAGCGATCCACGATATATTGGCAATAACATTGGTATCGGCCCATGTTAGCAATTTTTTAACATATCGGTATTGGTCCGATAATTAAAAGTGGACCGATGTTAACTGATGATTATTTCCATCCTGTTTCTGTTTGTGTTTCTGGGAGGAGAGGAGGTTAGTCGTGTGGTATTTGCTTGGTCATGCGACGGTGATAATGATGCACCGCAGGATTATGGGTATTTAAGTGAAGCAGAGAAACAATGTAGGTGATGTGGTAACTTTAACACGGTGTCGAAAGTGGAGTAAAATATTTGTATTATATATAATTATTGTGCATCGCCCATGACGGCAGTATTAATATCAGATATCGGCTCAATTTTTTTTTTAAATCTGTGCATCCCTGTGATTCCCATTAATCTTTGTCAAAACACTGATGTCACTGGATGAGCTAGCATGGTAGCATGAATGAAAATATTTAAACACCTTGCCGATACTGAAGGCATCTAACTTTTTGCCGAGTTTTGCTCATTGAGGACTATGTGGTTTAAGAGAAATGCAAGGAATGAACATTTTGTCAGGACGAATAGTTTGGTTTTGAGTGCACCCACTCAACACAAGAGAATCAGAATCCCAGTTTATAAACTGAGAATAATTTGTTCCAGTTTTGACTGGAGCTTTGTAAGAATAAAGCATCTCAGAGGAGTTTTCTCAATAGATAATTGGAAAAAATTATGCAAATTTAGCTTTGTATATTCCGGAATTGTCAACAAAATCATGAAAAATACCAGTCTGCCAACATGCTAATTGTGAAGCAATTTTTTTGGTTTAGTCCTTTAGCATTTTTGCTACTTTGAAAAAGTTTAGTGCACTTAACTTTCCCTTAATATTTTTCTGGTTCAGTTCTAAAGTGCCAATTTAATTGGCTGTCGTGTAAACTTTAAAGTTTTAAGTAAGTTTAACATCTATGTTGAAGTTTTGGTTATTAACATTTACATTCATGCTCTTATTTTGAAACAAGTGAAGACTGTTTATACAGCAGGTCTGTTTCCTCTCCTGACAGGTGTTACTGACACCTGGTGTGTATCAACATGGTTGAATTTATCACTCAAGTGGATTAGCTTTGGCTTCTGCTAAATACCGTATGGATTAGCAGCAGTGGAACTAATGTTTTAGGATTAGCACAACTAACTTTTTAGCTAGCGGTGTCCACCACTGAAAATTACCAACCAGCATCTCCCGGTGTGATGAGCACATTTAGATGTAAAAACATCCAAATCAAATTTGTGGATTACTCAACTTCAAGATTTGACTTAAAATGCTTTGATTCGATGTTGGTGACAATTCAACCATATGAAAGGTGTAGAGCAGGGGTGCTCAAGTCGGTCCTTGAGGGCCGGCATTCTGCATGTTTAGTTCTCTCCCTGGTTTAACACACCTGGATCCAATGATGGCTCGTTAGAAGGCCTAAGAGGAGCATGGACATGCTGAAAAGGTTGTAGTAGCCCAAAGTGGGCCCCGAGGACCCACTTGGGCATCCCTGGTGTACAGATAGCTTAGTACACACAGCGTTTCTGCATCTGATCCCTGGTGAGGACGTGTAAGAAGCTTGAGTTTTTGAAGAAGTATCAGTAGTACCTGGATGTTCTGTTCTTTCCCTTTATGTGAAAGTGAGAGCTGCTGAAACGTCTGCCTTTGCACTCCTCTGACTCCCCTCATCTAACGGCCTCAAAGAGAAGTCGAACGGCTTTAAACCAAATGGTGTAACTCCATCTGAAATTACGAGTACCTCTTGTTTTAAAAACAAAATCCAGCTTTACTCCTTTACTTCCCCCTCCATGAGGAAATAATGAGAAATGCCGAATCGGAGTTCATTTTGCCGCCTTTTCTCCCCGGCTTCACGGCGTGTCCTACGTTCAGACTGCTCACGTGAACACATCGGTTGCCATGGTGTCGACGCTCGCTCGCTCGCTCACGCGGAAGCTGTCAAACTACATTCTCAGGATTTCTCTCCAAAGCAGACAGAAAAAGAGACATACGCATTTATGTGTCCTGTATATGAAAGCTGATTATTGGAAGAAAAAAATAATTTATGACAAAATATTATATGTAAGGCACAATACTTGAAGCTGCATTACTTTGGATTTATTATTTCTTTTGCTTTGTTTTGTTTTTTGAAATGACGAGAGAAAAAAGAGAGAAACATATCAGTGCGACTTGATGTCGGGCTCGCGTTGCGTCAGGATTTGCGGCGCGCCGCCCGCTCCGCCGCGCAGATACGGACTGAGCTGCGGGAACGCGGGGCGGGAACAGTTCTCCCGAACACAGAGGCACATTGAGGATTTCTGAAGTCGGACAAGAGAGGCCTGTGGAGGCAGAGCGGCCGCCGCTCGCCTCGGTCCACGCCTCTTCTCTCACCTCGACTTTGTGCTGGACAGAAAGTTGCTCTCTGCGGTGGTTCTCGACCGCTTTCACTTCTGCGCCTCTTCTCACCTGAACAGCTTTTTTCCCCTTTCTCTCTAGTATTCCCCCTCACAGAACAGCCTTGTATCTCGCCTTGTCTTAATGCTTTAAACGAACCAAATGTGGAGTGGTCTGGCAGTACCAAACTGTGCTCCTCGGCCAACGGACTTGTGTTACAGACTGTGATTTGTAGCTGGACTGGCTCGGTGCTGTGTTGCTTTAAGAAGCTCATCTCATCTGTTTCCGGTGTCGTCTGTTTGTAGCGTCTTCGTTTAGAAGCGAATGTTGTTCCCTTTTTCTTTTCTTTTTTATTTATTACGTCAGGTAAATGATTGTACGACCATGTCAACATGCTCATGAATATGAAGATTTGATACACTGATCAATTTATTTATGTAACTAAATCACTGTTTTATAAACAACATTTTGTTCTGATTAAATTAGTTTTTGAGAGGATTTGTGTTGTGTTAAATGATTATTTCTACTAGTTTAAGGCAAAGTGTAGGAAGACGACGTCACAAACACTCTGCATTCACTTGAAAACGTATTCAGACACCAACATTTGTGTCATTAAACCTCAATCGGGTGGTTTTTAGCAAAGATAATCTCTTTGTAGACCATCTTTCACTGCGGTTGCAAATCTACTGTGGTTTTCCACATGTCCTATATAAGTCTGATGTATTATTATTTCTACACTGAATTCTGGCATCATTTCTGCTTTGCAAAGAATGTCAGACTGGACATCAATTTCAAAGTTTTAACAGATTTTCAACAAATATTCTTAATATATCTGAAAAAAGCTTACGTGCTTAAATAATCTGAAAAAAAATCAGATTAATCGTTCAAATGATATAATAATCGATTTACTAAAATAATCGTCAGTTGTCCACCCAATGAAATACTTTTGATGTTTGCGGTTAAATGGGACAAATGTAAAAATAATGAGGGTAAAAAATGACTCACTCTTCATCTGCATGAAGTCATAAAGCTTTATGAGTGGCTCTTTTCATGCTCCTCCAGCATGTCCGTCAGCTGGCCTCAATCTCACACACACACACACACACACACACACACACACACACACACACACACACACACACACACACACACACACACACACCTCGCGTTCCCTTCCCAAACACTAGGAAAAGCTTTCTTAGTCAGAAGACATCGTGGGACCAGCTGAAGCCCCATCTGTGGAAGAGGCCCCTCGGATAAATCTTATCAAACACATCAGATGCCTGAATCTGGGAAGAAGAAAAACACACAACACAGGGCTATTGGTGGAGATATTTGCTGATCTAATCATTCCTCTTTCATGATAACACCATCATGTTTTCATCTCCATCAGGCTTCTGTTGAGAAAAAAAAATTCTTTTGAAGGCTACATCCAACATGCACCTATCTTCTGTAAAGAAAACTTGTGACATTGTGATGAAACGACCCAATCATTGAGTTTAACACAACTGTCACAGCGCTCCCTGGTGGAACTGAGTGAAACTGCGGTGCAGGGAGCATCACACCACCAAATGGTGGATACATTTGGTGGTGTGTTTGCATATTGGACTTTGACCCCAGCAGGATTCTGATGGAGAATCTGTAGAAAGATTCTACAGATTCTACAGATTCTCCATCAGAGATTCTTCTGATGGAATAATATATATATTATATATAATATATATATATATATATATAATTAATATAATATATATTATATATATATATTATATATATATATATTTTTTTTTTCTTTCTTATAGAAAGAAAAAAATCCATTTACACTCATTATTGAGAACCACATAATTTCTGTCAAGTTGTTTTTTTTTTAACGAAACGTAAATTAAATTAGATACGTTATTTATTACCATCAGTGGTGGAGAAAGTACTCAAAAAGTTTACTTAAGTAAAGTACAAATACACAGTCAAAAATGTACTTAAGCAAAAGTCAAGTACCACATTAACATTTACTTAAGTAAAAGTAAAAAGTCCTGGCTTTTAAAAATACTTAAGTATTAAAAGTAAAAGTACTCGCTGAATGCATCACTTAATCGCTAATATCATTAAGTGTGCCGATCGTATTTAATTTTAATACGTCAGAAATGTGCCATTTTAATTAACACTACCACAGATTAAACATGTTCTTATTGTGTTTATTCTCTGTAACAGTTTAGACTTAGATATGTGATTCTATGAATTATAATTTCAGGGATGGAAACATTTTGTCTCCTGTCCTAACATAGCATGAACTTCATTAGTCACATTTATTTAGAAAGAAATCTAACTGAAAGGGGATGTAAAGATGGTGCGGGCGGGGTGGAGGACATGCAACCAAGGAGCCATGTAGCAGAGTTGTAGTCAAGACCACCAGACCCAAGACCAAGACCAGCGCCCTGCGCTAAATGACACAGTAACATTAAGTTTACCTATCAAAATTGGTTTTCAGATTGATCTGAAAGATCCACATTCCCATAAAAACAACTAGATATTAAATACGTAAGAGCTGAAATATATTTAACCAGTATCAATTAAAACTCACTTCATTCTGTTTTGCTTTCATCGCTGTGCTACAATCTGCAGAGGTCTCCTGCTATCCCTAGAAAAATAACGCCCTGGGCGGTTGCCCATATTGCCCATGTCAGAAACCACAACTGAAACATCGCAATTAACGGTAAATAACGTTCAACTATGAACACTGTCCAACGGCGCAACAAGTAACCAAGCAGAATGAGCACCGTGACTGTTTTCATCCTCCCTCCCACTGCGATGTTTGCCACCATGACAGGAGACGAAATCAATCAATGAGCAATGAGCATGCTCTGTGTTCATACGTTTAACTTTTACTTATTCAGCGATTAAATAAATGTCTATATATATATATATATATATATATATAAGTGACAACAGTGTACACAAGAACAAAGAACAGCTCTCAGTGCTCAGGACTTAATAAAGATCCGTCGAGAAGAATCGGATCGTTCCTGAATGTCATATCACTATATTGCAGACTTTGGTCACAGCGTTGTCCCATATATGCAACACCTCAGTCAACACCTCCACACAGTAATTCAGCGCATGAGTGACTTTTTTTCATCAGATGCAACATGTGTCTCAGAACAGCTAACTTTGCTAGCACAGATCTTACCTTTCTTTAAGCTTTCCTTCCAAGTGACGCTAAAAATTGGACGAAGTCCCACCGTCTGTGAAAGCGAAGCGCTGATGATTTTACATGTCGCCATATCAATTTATGCAGCACTATTATATTATAGACAAACATCTCCTCCCGCTCAGAGGAAACCACTGCGCATGTCTGGAGCTCCGCGTGCGAGTAAAGGTGGAGGCGATGGGTGACAACAGACACTAAGTCACGTTATTGCTCGGATTTTACGGCGCCACCTTAAATCCCTGAACTTCACATTTTAACGGGCAAAAAAGGCAACGCGACTTGGATGTAACGAGTAACGCGACAGTTTTGTAGAAATGTAGTGAAGTAGAAAGTACAGATACTTACTGTAAAATGTAGTGGAGTAAAAGTAGAAAGTCCCCATTATTAAATCTACTTAAGTAAAGTACAGATACACGAAAACTGTACTTAAGTACAGTAACGAAGTACTTGTACTTCGTTACTTCCCACCACTGATTACCATCCATCCATCCATCCATCCATCCATCCATCCATCCATCCATCCATCCATCCATCCATCCATCCATCCATCCATCCATCCATCCATCCATTTTCTTGCACCCTTGTCCCTTAATGGGGTCGGGAGGGTTCCTGGTGCCCATCTCCAGCTAACGTTTCGGGCGATTTATTTACTTTATCTGTTTATTTATTTTCAAAAATAAAGATGTGTATGCCTTGATTTTTATGTTTTTGAGATAACTGTCTTATTTTCTGAAAACAATTTTTGTTTTTTTTTTGTTTTTTACTCAGAAATTTCCAGGTTTTTCCTAGAAAAACATATTCTTTCATATTGGTAAATCCAAATAAAATCAAACAACATGACCACTATAGATGAGGTCATGTTGATCTCTCTCTCAGGTCTCTCTGAAGAGACTAAATCAGCAATATTATATCCGAGACTGTAAATCTAAAAAAAAAAAACATTCTATTTTTTATGTGTTTTAAAATGATCTTGCCACATGGTTTTACATTCATAGCTGCATACTTACCTTGTAAGATCAATTTTCCAACAAATTGTACTTTGTGAGGACCCAGTGCTCCCAATGGGCCCCATAAGAAGCAGTGATGTTTGTGGGTTAACTGGAGTCAGGGGCTGAATATTTATCATAATGTTTATTATTTACTGTGATACATTTCTCGTAATGAAAATTTTGATTTTGAAATTTCTCTGCTGTTTGTTCAATGAGAGTATCAATAAATACCAATAATGTGAAAATCTGATCGAGCTTAGTGACACAATCCTCTTTTGTGTCCTATAGATGGGTATTACCAATGTGTGTGCGGTGTGTGTGTCTATCATTACTCTGGCACGCCATCACAGCAAACAAGATACCCCTCAAAAAATTGTTTCCTTTTAACATCTGAAACGTCCGCGACTCCTCTGGCTGTAATTTCAAACACCTCGCTGATATGGGTCCCTTAATTCTTCTAACAGTTAATTACCTGGCGAAACATCAACTTCCTAACACTGAGATAACAGACAGAGCCTTGTTAAAGCACATTAATTATCTGTCCTTACCCTATAATGCAATTATAAAGGTAATAATGCCCCAAAGTGAAATCCTATTGTTAACAAAGGCATATAAATTAACTTTAATATATTAATTCCCTTAATTATTTTTTAATCATAAATCTCACAGGGAAATACATTACACTGCTACATGGGGTGGTATAAGGAAATATTCCAGGAAGGTTAGACACAATCAAGTGATGTAGTTTTCATAATACAAGTCTCTTGCTTCTTTGGGTTTGAGTAAAAAAAAAAAAAAAAAATATATATATATATATATATATATATATATATATATATATATATATACACTGCTCAAAAAAATAAAGGGAACACTTGAACAACACAATATAACTCCAAGTAAATCAAACTTCTGTGAAATCAAACTGTCCACTTAGGAAGCAACACTGATTGACAACAGGGACCCTCGTCGGGTCAATCAGTGTTGCTTCCTAAGTGGACAGTTAACCAGGTAAAAAAAAATGGGAGCTATTAATCCAGAGACAGGGATGATGTAGGAGACGTAGCTACTGTGCTTAAGCTGTGCAGGTATTAATTAGCGTTTTAATTAACAACCTGGTCATAAATATCAGGGAAATGTCTCAGTTAGCTATATGAGTGAGGAAAGTGGCTAAACCAGAACCTGATATGAAGCTGACAAGAAAACTCTAGCTGGATCAGAGTTTTCCTTTTTGGTTTTGAAAATGAAAATATTTGACGAAAAAATAATGTCAGCAGCTGCTAAAAATTTGTTCCCGAGAAGGAAAAGCTAATTCTTGCATACAGGTTGAATCAGACAGGCTGATAATACCTCTTCCATTGTTTTCGGCGACATGTTGGTGGAGCCAGGCTTGTAGCTCAGAACTGATGGACTGCATGACCATGTGAGGTGCATTTTCATAAGTTTGTGAGCAGCCGACAGGCAGCCTGAGGCAGCACATTTGATCCCAGCTCCCTTTGGCCCAGCCTGGAGCTTAGCTAGCTAACTTAGCTTCTCATCTTATTAAATTCAATATTGTTTGTTTTTCATCTTATCTGTCTAACCTGAGCTAACATACAGGACTGTTGTCAGGTATTTGTCTAAAAATCCATTCAGCTGTGTATAGAAAAATATTTGTGATACTTCTACTTCTACTTACACTGTTTGTGAATCCATTTTTACTCTTAAGGGATTAGCTGTTCTTGGATGCATCTTTGTATCCAAGTTTTCTTGGCCATTTGGTCAAAGACACTGGGTTATAAAAAATATTTTTGGGAAATTGTCTGTTTTTTCAACTGAATTAAGACTATTTTGCACCGCTAAATCTAAAAATGACATCCATTTTTCTCAATCAGGTCAGGTTTTTATTCTAATTTGATTTGGAGAAATACGATCTTCTGACTAAATTGATGACATTTTGTGACTCTGTCAGTTAATTTCCATGAATATTCTCATCCATAAAAGGTTATAGGAGAAAAAAAAAAGTTTTCTAACAGAGTTCATTAATTTAATGTTGCAAACTTGGATTTCTGTAAATTGAATAAACACTGATATGGGTAAGTTCATGTGAATTGAACATTACGTCTTCATGGTGCTATATTCTCCGTCTGTTTTCTGTCCTGATAGAGTCTCTCCTCCTGCTCTTCACTCATCGATCCCAGATTCTCCAGATGTGAGAACAAGTCCCGCATTTTGATGCTCATGTTCCTCCATAGTTCAGAAAGTTGATCTGATAGAGCAAAACGAATGTGATTTTTTTTTTTATTCAGCTCATCAAAATGACCCTAAAACAGTTGAAAAAACTCCAGACAGTTTTTTGGCTGTTATCAGCCAATAATCAGTTAAGCTGCATTTTTGAAAAAATGTCCCACAGAAAGATTTCTTTTAGTATGGGATGACTTTTAGTCTTGTTAGAAAGAAGCAAACGTTGGAGTTCAAAGCAAGGTGCTCTGGAAGGATGAGCCCAAAACATAATTATTGCACAGCACTTTATGATAAAGACACAATCCAAGGTGATAAAAGCCGGTGGCATCATCATGCTGTGGGTACGTTGTCCTAAAGAAGGAGACGGGAAGCTGATGGTAATGAATGGGTGAGAAAAACATGTTAGCAGGCGTCAAAATATCTCTAAACTGGCTTCAAACATTCAGACAGAATGGTTTAGCTCGTAGCAAATTCATGTGTTTGAGTGGTCCAGTCAAAGTCCAGACCTCAGTCCAATTTAGAATATTGAAAACAGAAAATTTGAAAAACATTTATCATTTATCCTTCACGATAAAATAGGTAGTTCTCACTGTTTTGTTTTATCACACAGATGTTTATGGTTGCATTGTGATCAAAAGTGGAAAGAATACTAATGCAATGCACTGTGTTTCTTTACAAAGTTAGCATTTCCTTTATTATACATCATTTTCTTTTCCAGTCTAATTTTGTAACGCTACAATTTAACAAACTTTGGTTGTGGTTATCTCGTCCATCACCCTGTACCTCGATTAGGACCCTTCAAATCCAACTCTTGAAGATCTTTGTCCTGCAACCTTTAGATGTGTCTCTGCTTCAACACACTTGAGTCAAACAGTCAGGTCATTAGCAGGACTCTGGAGAATGTCGCTGCATACTGATGAGGTGATTGAGTCATTTAATTCAGGTGTTTGGACCAAGAGCATATCTAAACGTTGCAGGACACCGGCCTTGAAGGCCTGGATTAGAAGACCCCTGATGTAGATTCAGAGTATTCATTTTCCATTCCGTGAAATGACAATCCATGTCTGCATACTCAATAAACCTTCACTTTCTAAGTCAATAAATGCTAATCAGGCGAGTGTCTTACATTTATTTACTTTTCTTAAGAAGGGCAGAATAAAAAAAAGTCCTAAAACAGCGACAGGAATTTGTTCAAATGTTAGATCGGACAACCCTGACACGGAGATCAGCTCAACAGTTTCTTTTCCACCGTGCGTCATTAACCAGGATCTCTGTTGTGAGGAATTGGCCTTTTCCAGAAACACCTAATTGCTATTGGCTGCTTCGCTTGCTGTGACATTTATGAAAGCTTTATGGACAGCAATCCCTCCAGCTTGTGACATTTTGGATTCCCTTCAAAGCGTGGAATACGACTGCTTTCTGTGACTCAAAGCGCAAACGCCAGCTTCTTGTCTCTTCGGACCACATGAAAGAGAGTTGGTGGGAAAGCGGCTTGACGGTTTCCTCCTGAAGGAAAAGGTCATTAATATGATGGATCCTGATGGAGGCAGAAGGTCTTGTCCGGTTTAAAAAGGGGATGCGTTCAGGGTGGTAGAAGACTTGGGGTAATTAAATGATGAAACAGATGGACTAGGTCTAATGATCATTATTGGCAAAGGTTGGAAGGGTGGGCAGACTTGAAAGCAAGAGCAACAGCTGGTTACAGAGAGCAGCAGGAGACGGCAACCAGTAGGAAGTAGGTATGGGTCGGTTTCCAGTAGTGTGTTATGCTGCTGTTTTATAAAGATAGTTTTAAAAACATTCCATCAGGATCTTCCTGCAGCTCCCAGTCCTTTCAATAACCCTGAAAGAAAACATTTTTAAAAAGTGTATTACCCTGAAAAACTTTCATTGCTGTAATGTTTGATAGTTTTTGGGAAATGCTCATTTAATGTCTAATGTATAATGTTGTATTTTCATACAAAGTGCTACAACTTAAACACAAACCTGACCACACATGCGCGCACGCACGCACAAGACTAAGTCACCATTCTGTCTCAAATGTCAGAGAGCTGCAGTCTAGAAAACTGAACTCAGCCACATTGGAGCATGGTTGCACCGCTTACAGATGTACAATACTTTGTGGGCTGCTGTGGCCTTTTGTAGGTGTCCTTTGAGACATGACATTGACAAACCTACCAGGAGTAATTGGGCCATTATGACTTGCTGAGATGGTATTGATTCTACTGTTTTAGTAGCAGGTGGGTAATGGGCGTCTAGACACAACGAGCAGCAGTATTAGCTAGAGTAATTCCAGTTTTTAATCATACCAGAGAGTTGTTGTCGGTTGCTTAGATTGCTGGAAATGGTTGACTGGAGGGGCTAAGGGTTGTGCTTTAATGCTGACTGGTTCGTATCCAACCAAAGCAAGAGCTCTGCCGTCATTCTTTGTATATAGTTTATGGGTTGGTCTCCACCAGAGCTGCTTCTGATCTCTGGTTGTGTTTGTGGTGTTCATGAACCGGGTAATACGGACTAGAGTAGCGGTTCTCAACGTGGGTGGTACCGCCCCCCGGGGGGCATTCAGAGGACGGCAGGGGGCGCTGGCAGATATTTTTACAAAAGGGGGCGCTGGGATGCCTTTGGGGGCGTTTGGTCGAAGGTAAACTTTACACCTTAAATGCACAACAATACCAATTTAGACTTTGAGCAACTTGGTAAAACTGTCTTGTGTAACATTAAATCATGCTTGGCTGCAACTGTATCGATGGCAGCTCTTCTTCTGTTCAGTGTTTGTTAGCTTCTGTTAGCTTCTTGGCGCAGCTCCGTTCTCCCTCACTGTGTATCCTCTGAAAAATGAACCCATTTAAATAAAGAAATGAAGAAATCCCTCCATGGGTGGTACCACGATAGAGAGCGTCATTTTATAGCGTTAACACCGGAGCTGTAAGTGGTCCGGCATGAAACGGGTGTGATAGAACAACGGTACCACTTTTAAATTTCAATAGTCAGAATGCAGAAATTGTTTCCGTTGTTTTAAAAGGTTTATGTCAGTCTGCCTTTTCCCCATCAATGTGCTTCCCGACAGCCCTGCACCTTAGGAGGTTAAAAAAAAGAACGACGCGAACATTACGCAAAACTCTGAAACAGGAGAAGTGGGACATAAAACGGAGCGACGAACTAGATGTGAATTATGGCATAAAAACAGGGAATCCGACGCTGAACAGTGAAAAAAATCAACACATAATGTGAAACACATCATGTGTTGTTGAGGAGCTGCAGCAGGTGATGAGATTACCGATGGTGAGCGTCAATTAACGAAAAAATAATTAATACAGTGGACTGTATGGCAAGAATAAACAGACACTATTTCCAGATAAAAGTTAAAAAAATATTGTTAAAATGTCACGGATTTGTTGAGGCCATATCTAGTACTGAGAATAAATATATCTCACAGACCATAAAAGTAAAGGACTGATCACTTATTTATGTTTTTAATTAGCTTTGATATATTTATTTCTTCAATATTATTTTTAATGTCAGTGTTAATGTCATGAGGCTGATGACTCCATGACTTTTTCAATTTGACTCATTAGGATTTGATTAAGAACCAGATTTGCTCTTTGTAATTTCTGTCCAGTAAAACTATTAATCTATAAATCAATAGATAATATATAAAGATATAATCCATGTTTCTGTCTCATATTTGTATGGCATTAAAAGGACCTGGAACTTTAGTTTTTCCACTGAAAGCTCTGGTTTGCACAATAAATGCCATGTGGGTGAAATTTTATGGATGAGACTCTGATTTCCCATTCTCCTGAAGGCAGCACAGAGCTGCACCACCAGAAACTGACAAACACTGAAGAGAAGAAGAGCTATGATTAATGTAGTTACAGTTCTATCCATGTTTTAATGTTGCAGTTCAGTCGTTTGCAAATAGTTCAAAGTTTAAACTGGCATGTTGAACATCTTTTATCTGGTCATTTTGTGGAATATTTAACAACTAGAAAATGGCACAAAATAAGAATATTTTTTCCACTCTGATTGGCTGCTGTTAGGCCTACTGATTTTAACTTGAATGTTCATTACATTTTTCATAGACGCCTGTGAAAATAATTTCTATTCACATAATATTTTTGTTCTCTGGGAAATTATTTGATGATAAATACAGAAACAAGCATAAAAATCATAACATCTACAATAGTGATAGTAATATTAATAATGAAATAATGGTCAGTGTAAAGTAGCCTACAAATTCTTTGGTGGGGGCGGTGAGGGACCTGGATAAAGGCTAGGGGGCGGTGGCCCAAAAAAGGTTGAGAAACACTGAACTAGAGCCTGGAAGGGAGAGTGTCAGGTTTGGGAAGCTTAGTGCGACATCTTTGCCTTTTGCAGTCAACGTCCTACTCTGGCATGTCTAATTTTCAACCTTACCTATGGTCATGAAATCTAGTTAATGACTTAAGGAACAATATCTGGGATGTAGGAAGCTGAAAAACTGTTCCTTTGCGTCAAAAGAAGGCAGTTGATGTGGTTTAAGTCGCCAATGCAGATTCCTCTTATGAAGGTTTGCACAGCTGTCTCTATGCTGCTACAGCGTAGAAGATGCACTCAATATGGAAAGAGGTAAACAGCATAAAGATGGAGCCCACAGTTTCCCAGTTCAATTATCACCCGAAGTCAAAAATAAACCTTTGCAGCTCCAAGAGTCAATCGCAATCTGCTACTGGCGCCTTCCAACTCCAAGAAACCCGTCAAATGAAGAGGAGGAAGCGGGCAGTCTGAGGAACCTTTCTTCCAATCAAAGATCAAATCAAATATAGCTGGAAGCAGGTTTCCATAGCAATGATGCACTGCCCCCTCCATGACATCTGGGGGTTCAGGTGCGAAGAAGGCACGCTGCCTCCCTCCCTCCACCTCCTGCCTCCCCACTCCCAACATGAGCAGAGTAGATGAGTAAGCAGCATCTCGCTGACCTTTTCACCTTGTGTGAATTTGCAGAGTTGTGTACACGGCTCTCCCTTGGGCTGTGAAGGGGAGACATTTTGCCTTGTGCTCCAAACACACACCCACACTCACACACACACACACACACACATACTGCACTGTATGTGAGTGTGGGTCCACAGAGAAATGCTGAAGCTGTCGATTGCTTTCTCCAAAGGGCCACATATGCAACCTGTGAATCTACAAAATGTCACTGGATATGAAGGGTGTGAAGAACTTTTGATCCAATGACTCAATACTGCAAAGCTTGGCAAAAGGTCACACAGCACGATAAAATAACTGAACGATCCTGTAGGATAATGTGGTAATAAGGTTGGTCACAGTTCAGGTGTGCAACCTGCCGTTATGAAGGTATTTACTTTAACCACATTGCTTTTCTGAGTTTGTCCTGGTTGTAGTACTGTATATCCCTGTGGTCAATTCAGAAACCATAGCTTCTTCCTTAAGCCTTTACTTACCACATCCACCCTCATCCCCCTTCTGCCTGCAGTATTCACATGGGGAAATAATATGAGACACCCACTTTGATTCTTATCAGAGCACACAGACCTGCTCTTCTACTAAAGGCCTTCAGTCTGTGTTGACGTTTAAAATTTTACAAATCGCTAACTTTTGGCCAAACATCTGTAATGCGTCAATTCTTTGCTACAAAGCTTACTGAAAATTGGCTGTGCTGTAAACAACCGTCCACCACTGCCAAGAGAAAAGTGCTAAACTGAACGAGGTGGCCGTTGATGTTAATTAAATATTTACGAGGGTGGCCAACACCGACTTCCTGGGCTGCTACTGCTAACACTACAGGTGAGCTATAATTCTAAAACGGCGCAGAAAATCAGCGTCGTCATTCACAATTTCTCCTTCTGTTTGATTGGCCTGGTTGAAATTCTACCAGAGGGAATCCAGGTGAATGGTAGAAAGCCCAGACTGTCTGTGAAGTGAGATTTTAATCGAGCGGAATAGCACAAGAAGGGAATAGTCAGGCTATAACATAATATTCAGAAAAAAATGAAGCTCTGTGTAAATTAGAGCCACATTCCACAGACAAATCAGCAAATAGGTGAATCCATAAAAAAGGAACCATCACCTGTCGGGGTCCACTATAAAGCTGTGTGAGGACACAGATTCTGGATCTGTGTGCTAACAATACAACTTTGATGCTTTGTGGATTTCTGAAAAATTGGTTCTCCACTTCTCCCTCTGTAAATTTGCAGTGTGTGTGTGTGTGTGTGTGTGTGTGTGCCTGTGTGTGTTTAAGATCAGCACAAATAGAAAAACAGGAGAGCCTCATTCTGCCTAGTGGAATGTCTCGACATGCTCTTCCGTTTTGGAGGCAAGGTCCACTGATCACTGTAGTAAAAGATGTAGAAAAACACACACACACACACACACGCACACACACACACTGTGTAGCACACAGCACCGATTGAAGGTTAAACAATGCAACTGCAGTCAAATGCATTCAGCTGAAACCTAATCTTGAGTGTTAAGAATAATAATACTTTGTATGATCATTATTCCAGAGGAGCTGACTCATTTTTAGTTGTCTAAAAACAAAAAAAAATCCAAATCAATAAATATGCAGTGTCATTATTAATTTACATATTTTTAAGCATCATGTTAGATTGAAGGCTTCAGCAGCGAAGAGGCTATAGCACAACGTTTTCCTTTCCTTACCCTCAGACTGACAAAGACAGAAAAAGCTGCTCATGCCTGAGAACAAACCCTCCGCTCTCCACTTTATATTTAACATCATGCACGATGCGGGAAACAAAGTGCATCTCAATGAAGACGGAGCAGTCCTCGAGGAGACTCCTCGCTTTGATTCCTGCCTAATCAAACAGAAGTTTGGCTGGCTGCACGGAGATTCACAGGCAGAGCAACGCATCCATTTTTCATAAAAGATGGATCATAGGAAGCAATTCAGAGTGGGACGGCGATGACATATTTTCTGCTGAATACACCATGCATATTTCATGATGAAAAATGTTTTCTCTCCAGCAGCTTTGTCGTGGTGAAGGGCTCTGAGGGCTCAGGCTGGATCGAGCAGTTTCTTCACTTGGCACAGTGAGAAAGTAAAGGACTCTGTAGTAATAATAGTAATAATAATAATAATAATAGCAGTTCATCTAAATTACACTTATATTTATTCATGAGGATAGATTTAGCAGCTGATTATTGTCGGGGGGATTTCTAGGTAATGAAATGCATATTTTCTGCAGTCAGACATCATTACACAAACAGAACTTGCCAAATGGAAAATAATAGAAACTACAGAGGCAGTGAAAGGGAAATTAAGGCCCAAATGTAAAACCTAGAGAGGAGAGGGAAAATAAAAGGCGCAGAAAGAGATTGATTCTATAAAAAGAAAAAAAGAAATTGCAATTCCTAGTGTTACGAACTCGATTACGAACTCGAAATCGATTCAAAAATGCGATTAAGTTGTACATCTTTACTGCCTCCATTTGCAAGTAAACTGCATGTGGTATTAGCAGGGCTTAAAGTAAAAAAAATCCTGAGCCTGAAACGTATAGTGATGATAGAAATGAACTATACCGTTGCTATTGCCACAGTTTAATAAAAAGCGTCTTTGAATAGTGCAAACAATGGCTTTTAACAATACAATTAGAAGCTTGTACAATACAATTAGCTTGTTTAACAAACTAAACACTCAAACTTAAATAAGACTTCAGTACATTTCAACTCAAAACAAAATGTAAAATGTCTGTGCTCTAAAGGTTTGCCTTACAGGCAACAATCCCTCAACATTAAATAAGAGTCCTTACAGTCAATGTTTTTGCAAGTAATTTAGAACATGCAACATTACCAACTAGATCAGTTTCTCAACCTTTTTTGGGCCAGCGCCCCCCCAGCATTTATCCAGGTCCCTCACCACCCCCCACCAAAGAATTTGTAGGCTATTTTGCACTGACTACTATTTTATTATTAATATTACTATCACTATTGTAGATGTTTTGATTTTTATGCTTGTTTCTGTATTTATCATCAAGATAATTTCCCAAAGAACAAAAAAGCCATGTGAATAGAAATTATTTTCACAGGTGTCTACGAAAAATGCAATGAGCATTCAACTTAAAATTGGTAGGCCTGACAGCAGTCAATCAGTGGAAAAAATATTCTTATTCTGTGTCATTTTCTAGTTGTTAAATATTCCACAAAATGACCAGATAAAAGATGTTCAACATGCCAGTTTAAACTTTGATCTATTTGCAAACAACCGAACTGCAACATTAAAACATGGGTAGAACTGTAACTACATTAATCATAACTCTTCTTCTCTTCAGTGTTTGTCAGTTTCTGGTGGTGCAGCTCTGTGCTGCCTTCAGGAGAATGGGACATCAGAGTATCATCCATAAAATTTCCCCCACATGGCATTTATTGTTCAAACCAGAGCTTTCAGTGGAAAAACTAAAGTTCCAGGTCCTTTTAATGCCATACAAATATGAGACAGAAACATGGATTATATCTTTATATAGGCCTGTCTATTGATTATAGATTAATAGTTTTACTGGACAGAAATTACAAAGAACAAATCTGGTTCTTAATCAAATCCTAATGAGTCAAATTAAAAGTGTCATGGAGTCATCAGCCTCATGACATTAACACTGGCATGAAAAATAATATTGAAGAAATAAATATATCAAATCTAATTAAAAACATAAATAAGTGATCAGTTCTTTACTGTTATGGTCTGTAAGATATATTTATTCTCAGTACTAGATGTGGTCTCAACAAACCCATGACACTTCAACAATATTATTTTACCTTTTATCTGGAAATAGTGTCTGTTTATTCTTGCCATACAGTCCTCTGTATTAATTATTGCTCGAAAGGTCTTGCCATACCAGTTTATTCCTCTGTATTTACTTTAGTGTTAGAATTATTATTTGTTTAATCTTACTTATATGAAGCTTATAGTGTTATGCCACTTTTAGAAGTTTGTTCTGTCTGTTGTTGTTCACTTCTTGTGTTGCAGAAGATAGCGGCAGTACAGGAACACACTCCAACGACCTCGAGGAGAATGTGCTGTTCAGTTATCTTATATGGATAAGAGTTTGCTGTGTCAAGCTCCAACAGAGTATACTTCCTTTAGCTCCATGTAATTAGGGCATTCCTGATCTAATAAAAGAGCGAGGCGAGCAGAGAAACTTCAGAGTGTTGGTCGGAGATTGTAACTGAAGCATTCTCTGAACACTCTCCTCGCGAGTGAAACTATTACTGACTCTTTGTCTCTGTTTTTGCAGTGTGTAAGAAATGTCTAGTGTTTGAACCTGACATTTAATTGGTCCTTCGAGCCGGATACCGATATACCAGACGATTCCAGAGGGTGAGTAAAAAAACCAGGAAGCCTGTGCACAGCATTAGACCCTTTCCGGGACTGGTCTTTTTCTCACGAGCTGGAGTCCGACGGTTGACGGTTTCCTCAGAGACTGGAGACACAGTGAGTAGTTTCAGTTTAAAACCAGTATGTATGGGGAACGGTAAAAAATTAATAAAACATTAAAGCCGCGGAGGCAACTCTAACTATAAGTAAAATCTGTGGGACGCGGCGTCTCTGTAAGAAATAAAACCTGAGAATCCTAGGCACTATCAGGTAAAATAAAAGCAGTTAAAGTCCGCGGGAGGGCAGACTCCCTAACCTATCAATCATAAATATCAAATTTATTTGTATGGCACATTCGGCAGCAAGGCATTCAAAGTGCTTACATAATTAAAATAAAACAGAAATCAGTGAGAAGAGAGAATAAAATAATAATAATAATAAACATTACATCATTAAAACGTCGAAAAGTTAGTTAAATTCTCTGAGTTAGTTAAATGCTGTATGGGACGGCGGCGTCCCCTGCTAAAGGACGGCGGGAGTCCTCTACTAGTAGTTAAATTCCGCGAAGGACAGGAGTGTCCTACTTAAAAGTGTGAAAGTGTGTGGATGAATGAAAACTGATTATCACTAGATAAACAGTTTTATACCAAAACAACGGGGAACAAATGGTGAGATTTTGTGGATGTTTGTAGACAAGAAAACTCCGCTCTCTGAGTTGAAGTGAGTTTTACCACAATCTATTTATCACCATCCTGTTGAAATTTTCCAGTGTTTAGAACACACCAGGTGTTAAAACCACACTGGACTAAATTTAGTTCAAAATGGGTAAGGGGGAAGCAAAATAAACAAAGGTCTTAGAAGACCTGTCTAGTAAGGATGGAAAAGAGTTGAAAAAAAAAAAATTAAATGGGATGCAGTAAACCCGCCTTGTTATTGGGTAACAGTACGATTTTAATGACAGGTTAAGTACCACAGCATAAAAGAACTACAGCAAAAAATTAGAACAAAATGTAATGGAAAGAAAAACAAATGGCAAAAGAGGTTATGAACAGACAAAAGTCTGGCTCCAAATAGCTGAGAGAAGAGAAGAGGAGAAAGAAAGGCTAAAGAAAAAAGAACAGGAAACGGAGGAGCAGAAAAATAAGGCGGAGGGAACCAGTCATTCTGTTCACAGCCGATGTTTTATCAGTTTGTATTGGAATAGTTTGTTCTTGATATGCGGAGGGCTCCATCCTAATCAGACATCCGTGAGCCTGTTCTTCTGAAGCGATGGTCACATTGTTGTTCTTGTTGATAAAATGAAAAATGTTTGCAGTGAGCAGCCTTATTCCGTGTTTGTTAAGATTGCGTCCTCCTCTTCCAAAGAGGTGAAAGCTCTGCCAGTAGATCCAGAGGTTATCGATGAAGGTCACTGAGCTGGCAGAGCAGGTTTTAAACAGCCATTTGTTTATCATAAGCAGCCTGGAATGTTTTTCGCCTCCCCGTTGAGGCGATGGAATTGGACCACTGAGAAATAACTTCATTTTTGATTTTACCATGGTGTCCAGAAGAGTATTAAAGTCCTTTTTCAGAATCTCGGATCACGTTGTTTTAGCCTCATGGCTGATGTTTGAAGGTGGATTTTCACTCAGAGGCTCGTGCTGAAGTGCAGAAAATCTGTTTTTCAGTGGGATTCCCACGGAGTCAGAATGTTTTGAGGCTCGGGCTGGTCGCTTTGTCCCTGGAGTGACTCGGTGTAGACGTTTTGATTTCAGCTGCTGTTTGTTATCTTTGGCGGAGCAGGTGTTGAGGTTGAAGGTGGTGTCTGCTCAGAGCTGGCCACGCTGATTCATCCAAGTGAGGGTTCTCCCGTTAGTCGTCTCATGGGATCTGCAGTGTGAAATTTTGTTTTGGCTTGGCTCCCTGAGCGATCCAGGGTGAGCTGTTTGGTGCGGGTGTGCGAACTCTCCGCTGATTTGAGGAAGATTGTTTCATATCCACGGTGGCGTGATCTCGAGTTCACCTCCAGCCGTTGAATCTTGTTTCTAAAAAACTGAAGTCGTTGTAGAATACTGCTAATGTCCTTGGGTCGAACGGGGCATTTGCCCTAGTTCAACTGGAGGTGAAGAAAAGTGAGGTAAAAATAAAAGTGAGAAAATCTCCTGGTCTGAAGTAATCCAGTTATGATGTCGATAATGTGAATAAAACCATAAAAATTGTGACTTTAAAAATAATCAACAAGCAAAGTTATCAGTAAGGACGGAGAGAGCAGGATAAGCTGTTCCTCCTTCAGCTGCCAGAAGTAGTATTTCAAGACTTTAGGGAAGATTGAAATTTATAATCTACCTGACCTAAGACATTCTGTTTCACTGGGAAATGCATTTGCAGATAAAACAGCTAAGCAAGCAGCAATGGGAGAAAAAGAAGTACTGTGGAAGAACAGATCGATAATGAAATATTGAAAGACATGCAAAAACAAGCAAGCACACTAGAACAAAAACCTGGATAAAAAGTGGAGCAACTGTAAAAAATGACTTATACATCTGACCAGAAGGAAAACCAATCCTACCAAAAAATCTCTATAAATGGGCAGCAATATTGAGCCATGGGAAGACACATGTCTCAACAGGAGGGATGGTAGGATTAGTAAATCAGCATTATACAACCTATGGTTTTAATCTATATTCAAAAAATTTTTGTAGAGCTTGCCTCATATGCGCTAAACACAATGCTCAAGGTAATCTACGTCCAAAGCGAGGGAGGTTCCAACACCTAACTATCCTTTCCAGAGTATACACATGGACTTTATAGAACTAAATCAAAGTGAAGGAAAAAGTACTGTCTAGTGATCATAGATTCATTTTCAAAATGGATAGAACTGTTCCCAACTAAAACACCAGACGCCTAACATGGCAAAGCCTATGTAAAGACATAATACCCAGGTATGGAATACCAGAAAAATCTATAGTGATAATGGTACACACTTTGTGAACCAAGTGGTAAAAACATAGGAACTGCCTTCCACATAAACTTAAAAAACCACTGCAGCTACCACCCACAAAGTGCAGGACTGGTAGAAAGAATGAATGGTACTATAAAAATAGATTAAAGAAATGTATGGAAGAAACAGGGAGACCCTAGACACGATGTCTAGACCTCGTTAAAATGTATATAAACATCACTAGCACCTCAGGGCTGACACCCTATGAAACGTTATTTGGGAGGCCGTACAGGCTTCCATTATTCAAGAATGAATGGGAAGCAGAGGATGAACCTAACTTAGCAGACTATATGAAAAAAACTATATGAGAAAATCACCAAAGTGGGAAGGTCCCTATCAGGTCTTGTTGACCACAGGAACTGCAGTTAAGATAGCAGAAAGAAACACATGGATCCACTTAGCACATTGTAAACTGATAATACAAAATGATGACTAAAATAACTCTCTTAGGAACAAAGTTTGCCTACCTTCAGTTAGACCCCCAGAGGAAGCCCGTGGTACAAAGGGAACTGTATTTCTAGTATACAGTTGTCTCAAACCGGTGAAGATAGTCCACAACTCTGCCGAGGGGTTTTTAGGAAGGGAATCAAAACATAAAACATGATGACCACTAATAAAAAAATAAAAATAAAAAAAAAGGGTGATCCTTGGTGTAGGAGCTGCAGTTATAAACATTGCAGTTCTCCTGTTATTTCGGTATGAAACAAAAGTAAGAGAAGAACACATAACACCGAGAAGTATGGATGCCACCTGGGAAGAGTTGCACGTGGTGTCCAAAGTTAGGGACATGGAAAATCCCTGTAAAGGGTCAGGTGAAGAGGTTGTAGATGAAATCTACCTGTGTGTTAATGCATCCAGATTGGCAACTGTGTTTTCCCTAGACCTGAATAAGATCAATATTGGGGGCTACCCAGGAAATGCCTGGGCAGGTTATGATTGGTACATGGCGTCACGGGACGCTGTTCGCAGTGTACAATGGGAACATGTTTTCGCCTACACAGGGGATAGCTGGAGGCCAAATCCAAAGATAAATACCAAAGCACAGTACTGGGCTAAAGTTATGCATCTGGGAAAAAATCAATAAAGAGCTAAAAATAATCATAAACACCACAAACAATCCGATTCCTTTCAAAAGTGATGTTCCTTGTTTCTATTTCTCTTTGTGGATTGAGAAAAGTGGAAAAGACCCCTATAAAATGATTTTCCCTGTGCCAGAACATCACAGAGTCAAATAACTCCTCCCCAGGCGTAGTGGTGGCGGGCCCACACTCAACTAAACTCGCAAGTTCTGTAATGACTATATTCAATGCAGATGATGATGTTGATGTAGATGAGCTAATTAGAATAACCACAGGAGTTACCAGCCGAAGCAATAACTGGCTTCTAATGATAGAACAAGCTGCAAAAGTTCCACAAGGGGACTGTGTGATATGTATGGGTCCACGACCACTTTTGAGAGTGGTCCCAGCAACGCTCCTAAATGAATGAGAATTCAGGAAATTGTTCGACTATAGTAAACGTTACTCGGTATTTCAAACCATTATCCCGTAGTGACATCTGGTGGTGGTGTACTATAAATAAAAATGTTGATAGAATAAAACTACATCCATTACAATGTCCAGAGGTTAGGTAACAAAACAGAGCAAGGTTTCTCAGCCGTCCACGAGCAACTGTCAGCTACCTCCCTGATGGCTTTCCAAAACCGCATTGCTGTGACATGTTTGTTGGCTGAGAGGGGTGGGTCTGCGCCCTTTTTGGGGAGCAGTGCTCCGCCCTTGTCCCCAACAAACCCCGCTGCAGATGGCAGCCTCACAAAGGCCTCGGATGGGTTGAGGGCCCTAAACAGCAAAAATGAAAGACCACTCTGGAGCTGATACAGAAATGTGGGACGGTTTGGGTAATATATTCGGCCAATATTAACAACTAATAGTCTCTGTCTTAATTCCCATAGCTGTGTTTGCAGCAATACTGACCTTGTGTGGATGTTGTTGTATTCTCTCTTTCCTCCTGACGACAATAAAAATGTAACAGATGCTGAGTCCAGTGATGAAGAAGATGAAATGTCTCTCAACCTTCCAGATTTGTATCCTGACTCAAATGTTCCTATGTTGAACTTGTAAATACAATGTTATTGATGTAAGGTGTGAAATGTGTCCTTTTCCCTCTGAGTGTACCTGTTTTGAACCACTTAATGAATTACCAATAGAAAATCGAAAGAAGTTATTGAGTAAGGACTAGCTCTGGCTAAAAATGGCATAAACAGGAGGGAAATGTTAGATTTATTATTTGTTTAATCTTACTTATATACTTATATGAAGCTTATAGTGTTATGCCACTTTTAGAAGTTTGTTCTGTCTGTTGTTCGTTCACTTCTTGTGTTGCAGAAGATAAGCGGCAGAACAAGAACACACCCCAACGACCTCGAGGAGAATGTGCTGTTCAAGTTATCTTATATGGATAAGAGTTTGCTGTGTCAAGCTTCAACAGAGTCTGTTTAGCTGTTTGAAGCTGCTTGTAACTAGGGCGTTTTCTGATTCAATAAAAGAGCGAGGTGAGCAGAGAAACTTCAGAGTGTTGGTCGGAGATTGTAACTGAAGCATTCTCTGAACACTCTCCTCGCGAGTAAGAAACTCATCACTGACTCTTTGTCTCTGTTTTTTGCAGTGTGTAAGAAATGTCTAGTGTTTGAACCTGACACTCACCTTTTTGAAACTGAGAGCTACTTCATGGGTACCAAGTTATATAAAGGCTACCAGTTTGACAGGCTCTTCTGAAATAACAAATTTACTCAGTTTGCTTAAAACATTATCAATAATGATTAACGATTCTCATCTATGGGAAGAAACTGATCACGTTAATGATTTCTCACAATAATTAGCAATGAAAACTAGGTGGGCAACAGATATCAATATTCAGCACTTTATCTCTTTTAATCTCAATAATTGGGTGATTCTTTTTTTGCTGCAACATTTCGGCCTCAGGATTTTTGAAAAAAAAAGTATTGTTTTATGTTTTGAATATTTTGTTACAACACTCACATGTTTAACAATAAGAAAGTAATAGTGGGCAAGCTCAGGATCGGATAAATTAATTATTACATGTGGGGGTTTTTTCACCCTTGTCTCTGAATGTGTTCCACCCTGTTATGAACATTTACATATGGCCCAAAAATAGTTAAACATTTAAGTTTAAAAAATAATTAATTTTTCTTAGAAAGAGTGTGTCCCTTTTACTATATAATATGTTTTATTCTTGAAATTGTCACACATCATGAAGTTACAAATCATTTATGACTGTATTGTAAAGAAATCACTTTTTCTTTTACACATTATTACTGACATCATATAATATAATGATAATATCAAAAACTTAGACCAATATAAGCATTTAATGATCTTCAACTCCCAACATGGCTCAGAAAAATCCACAGTACTTAATGTTTCTATAACAATATTTAATAAAAACATATGTGAAATGGAACATAACATGGTGGATTGTCCCATAACAGGGTGGAAAATAAAAGTATTTGATTCTAAAATCTGATGATTTTCATTATTAGTTGAAGGATTCCTAACAGGGTGGAACTTTAAGCTTTACATATACAGGTTTAACATATTTAAGATAAGAAAACGTACAGAGACGGTGATTGTTGAAGCTCACTTTGTTTTCCATGGTTGAACTCACATCAAAACCAATTGATGTCACTTACATTAAATGGTTTTTAAGGAATTTTAGACTTTTTGAATGCAGAAATGAAACATCCTAACAGGGTGGAAAGTTAGTACTGGCACATGTATAAGATGAAGAAAATATCAAATGAGAAAATGGTTTCAGTAGATTAAATTGCATATTAAAATAAGGTGTACTCCAGTCAATCTACTTATTGAAGAAAAACATAAATATAAATATATTTTATAGTTTAAATGTCATGAGGAAGTCTATTACGCTGCACTGGTCAAACATGAAATTGAACATGTTCGTCAACAAAAGGTGTGTAAAGAACAAAATATTTGAAAGGCATTTCGTTTATATTTGAATAATGACAAACATCTAAATGTATAATTAAAATACTTTGTTGTAAATATTTGGCACATTTTACAAAAATTAATAGTAAGCAAAACATGGGGACATGGAATGTTGCCGCAAAACAATCACCCAACTGTTACATTTTAGATAACCACTTACATCTCTACATTTCATAGGAAAATATCCAATTTTCACTAGCCACTCAAACAATTTTTTCAACAAATCATGAACTATGTTGCACCATGCTTCAAAAAGTTATCAATTATGTAATGTTAAAGAAAAATCAACTTACATATTTAAAAAAAAATCTTGTCACATTTTGAACTCATGACCAAATCTGCTGCATTTTTAATAAAATTGTAACTGTTATATGTCATGAACACACTTTTAAATTGAACACAAGCTAGCTAACCTTCAACAGAATAACAAACCTTTAATGACTAAATCTAACATTATGCTTTTTAAATTTTACTGAATAAACATTTTCACAATCTTTCCTAACAATCTTTCCACTGTCCAACGGCGCAACAAGTAACCAAGCAGAAGGAGCATCGTGACTGTTTTTATCCTCCCTCCCACTGCAATGTTGCCATTATATAGGAGACGAAATCAATTAGCAATGAGTATGCTATGTGTTCATACGTTCAACTTTTACTTATTCAGCAATTAAATAAATGTGTGTGTATGTATATATATATATATATATATATATATATATATATATATATATATATATACACACACACACATTTATTTAATATTTTATATATATAAAATATATTATATATTTTATATATATATATATATATATATATATATATATATATATATATATATATATATATATATATATATATATATATATATATATATATAAACAAATAAGGGCTCTAAGTGAGGCTTCAGTCCTTAGGAATTAGTAAAGATCCGTCCAGAAGAATCAGATCGTTCCTGAATGTTATATCACTATATTGCAGACTTTGGTCACAGCGTTGTCCCATATATGCGACACCTCAGTCAACACCGTATAATTCAGCGCATAGTGACAACTTTTTTAATCAGATGCAACATTTGTCTCTGTACAGCTAGCTTAGCTAGCATCACGTCCACAGATATTACCTTTCTTTAAGCTATCCTTCCAAGTGACGCTAAAAGTTGGACGAAGTCCCCGCCGTCTGTGAAAGCGAAGCGCAGCTGATTTTACATGTCGCCATATATTTTGATTTATGCAGCGCTTTTATATTACTGATGATTAGGCAGCTTCTCCCGCTCAGAGGAAACCACTGTGCATGTCTGAAGCTCCGCGAGCGAGTAAAGGGGGAGCCAATGGGTGACAACAGACACTGAGTCACGTTATTGCTTGGATTTTACCGCGCCACCTTAAATCCCTGAACTTCACATTTTAACAGAAGAAAAGAGCAACGCGACTTGGATGTAACAGTAACGCTGCAGTTTTGTAGAAATGTAGTGAAGTAGAAAGTACAGATACTTACTGTAAAATGTAGTGGAGTAAAAGTAGAAAGTACCCATTATTAAATCTACTTAAGTGGAGTACAGATACACCAAAACTCTACTTAAGTACAGTACTTCCCACCACCGTTTACAGCAGCGCTCCCTGCTGCAGCCCGCAACATCTCATGCAGATTAGCCAATGTAGAGAGGAGATGCAGCTATTTGATTAACCGAAGGGGGGAAGTGGAGTCAAGTTATAATCTAATGCTATTGGGGTCTTTAGAGGTTCACTGAAGTCAGCCATAAATATCTGGTGGAAATCACATGAAGCCTGGTTGATTTAGAGACGATCGTAGATATGGCTGGCATTGCTATTTGCTAATAAGGCATGCCCACATGCTTCAGCTAGCAGCCGAAGCATGTGGCTTCGGCTGCTAGCTACGCTTCAGCTGAAGCACACTTGAAATCAGCAGTTGGAAACGGGGGGTGACATCACCATTAGAGATGGGGTTTTTTTTACTGAGTAAAAAACTGAGTCTTTTACACAGACTCAGTTTGTGTTTTACACAAAATGAGTCTGTGTAAAACACAGACTCAAAACTGAGTCTGTGTAAAACTCAGTTATACACAGAGTTGATCATCATGTCATTTTATATCAATTAGCACAGCATTGAACCCATTTGAGTCAGAGTAAATGTAAGACTACAGAGATGGTGACAGTTGAAGCTCACTTTGTTTTCCATGGTTGAATTCACATCAAAACCAATTGATGTCACTTACATTAAATGGTTTTTGTGGAATTTTAGACTTTTTGAAGGCAGAAATGAAACATCATAACAGGGTTTAAAGTTAGTACTGGGACATGTATAATATGAAGAAAATATCAAATGTGAAAATGGTTTCAGTAGATTAAATTACATATTAAAATAAGGTGTAGTCCAGTCAATCAACTTATTGAAGAAAAACATATATATATATATATATATAGTTTAAAAGTGATTAAAAAGTCTATTACACTGCACTGGGGACACATGAAAATGAACATGTCAGTCAACAAAAAGATGTGTAAAGAACAAAATAATATTTAAAAGGCATTGTGTTTATATTTGAATAATGGTAAACATCTAATTCCATCCATTTTCCTGCACCCTTGTCCCTTAGTGGGGTTGGGAGGGCTGCTGGTGCCCATCTCCAGCTGGCGTGCAAACATCTAAATGTGTAATTAAAATACTTTGTTGTTCAGTTGTTTCAGTGGCTACCTGTATTAGCTGTTTGCAAGTTTTCCTGCCGGTGTTGCCCGTACTGGACTGTGTTTGAGCTTCTCTTTATTAATTTATAATAAACATCATCATCATCACCTGGGTCTCAGTGTTCATCCTCACCACCAACAACCACAAATCATGACAGTTTAAGTTTTGGGAGAATGTATGTGCATCTGAACAGCTTCATTGATACTTTATCTTGTCACTTGTGTTGACATTAGCTACATTGTGTTTACAGCAGCGCTCTCTGGTGCAGCCCACAACATCTCATGCAGTTTGGCCAATGTAGAGAGGAGATACAGCTGTTTGATTAACCTAGGGAGTGCAGTGGAGTCAAGTTATAATCTAATGCTATTGGATCCTTTAGAGAATCACTGAAGTCAGCCATAAATATCTGGTGGAAATCACATGAAGCCTGGTTGATTTAGAGACGATTGTAGACATGGCTGGCATTGCTATTTGCTAATAAGGCATGCCCACATGCTTCAGCTAGCAGCCGAAGCATGTGGCTTCGGCTGCTAGCTGAAGCCACATGCTTCAGCACGCTTCAGCTGAAGCACACTTGAAATCAGCAGTTGGAAACGGGGGGTGACATCACCATTAGAGATGGGGTTTTTTTACTGAGTAAAAAACTGAGTCTTTTACACAGACTCAGTTTGTGTTTTACACAAAATGAGTCTGTGTAAAACACAGACTCAAAACTGAGTCTGTGTAAAACTCAGTTATACACAGAGTTGATCATCATGTCATTTTATATCAATTAGCACAGCATTGAACCCATTTGAGTCAGAGTAAATGTAAGACTACAGAGATGGTGACAGTTGAAGCTCACTTTGTTTTCCATGGTTGAATTCACATCAAAACCAATTGATGTCACTTACATTAAATGGTTTTTGTGGAATTTTAGACTTTTTGAAGGCAGAAATGAAACATCATAACAGGGTTTAAAGTTAGTACTGGGACATGTATAATATGAAGAAAATATCAAATGTGAAAATGGTTTCAGTAGATTAAATTACATATTAAAATAAGGTGTAGTCCAGTCAATCAACTTATTGAAGAAAAACATATATATATATATATATATATATATATATATATATATATATATATATATATATATATATATATATATATATATATATATATATATAGTTTAAAAGTGATTAAAAAGTCTATTACACTGCACTGGGGACACATGAAAATGAACATGTCAGTCAACAAAAGATGTGTAAAGAACAAAATAATATTTAAAAGTCATTGTGTTTATATTTGAATAATGATAAACATCTAATTCCATCCATTTTCCTGCACCCTTGTCCCTTAGTGGGGTTGGGAGGGCTGCTGGTGCCCATCTCCAGCTGGCGTGCAAACATCTAAATGTGTAATTAAAATACTTTGTTGTTCAGTTGTTTCAGTGGCTACCTGTATTAGCTGTTTGCAAGTTTTCCTGCCGGTGTTGCCCGTACTGGACTGTGTTTGAGCTTCTCTTTATTAATTTATAATAAACATCATCATCATCACCTGGGTCTCAGTGTTCATCCTCACCACCAACAACCACAAATCATGACAGTTTAAGTTTTGGGAGAATGTATGTGCATCTGAACAGCTTGATTGATACTTTATCTTGTCACTTGTGTTGACATTAGCTACATTGTGTTTACAGCAGCGCTCTCTGGTGCAGCCCACAACATCTCATGCAGTTTGGCCAATGTAGAGAGGAGATACAGCTGTTTGATTAACCTAGGGAGTGCAGTGGAGTCAAGTTATAATCTAAAGCTATTGGATCCTTTAGAGAATCACTGAAGTCGGCCATAAATATCTGGTGGAAATCACATGAAGCCTGGTTGATTTAGAGACGATTGTAGACATGGCTAGCATTGCTATTTGCTAATAAGGCATGCCCACATGCTTCAGCTAGCAGTCAACATACACAGAGTTCATCATCATGTCATTTTATATTAATTAGCACAGCATTGAACCCATTTGAGTCAGAGTAAAAGACTTCCGGCAGACAAAAACAGCTGACTTCCTGTTGGAGGGGGCGTGGCTAAGGTGATGTCATCATATGACCTTGTGAATGTGATCAAGGCTGGCCAATAATGAGACATGGAAAGTCTGATGAAGTTGTCACTTTTCCTGTACAAGTTATTGCATTTTAGTAATTCATGGCACAAAGCCAAAGTTTGACACTTAGCCACGCCCACATGCTTTGATGTACGACAATTCTTTTGATAACTTTTCATCTTCAATGTCTTAAGTGTGTGCTGAGCGAGTTTGAAGTCTGTATCTCAAAAGCTGTAGGAGGAGTTCGATGAGATGCGACGTCTATGAAAAACCGGAAATGGCGGCTTTGATCCAAAATGGCCGACTTCCTGTTGGGTTTGGACCATGGATCCAAGAGACTTTTTTGTACATCCTGACAAGATACACATGTGTACCAAGTTTCATAATTCTAGGTTAAAGCATGGCTTGGGGCTGATGATTTAAACTCTTCTAGGGGGCGCTGTTGAGACATTAGGCCACGCCCACCAAATATTGCACTAGATTCCTGTCCGGAGTTGGAAAAGGATCCATCTCAGTGAGTTTGGTGCAGCTGGACTCAAAATTATGTAATACAGAGCCAAACGTAAGGACAGGTATATTCGCCACGCCGCCACGCCCACCTGCTGCATCCAAACCAAACGGGGTTGGACACCCTGACACACCAACATGTCTTCTGTTTGTGGACACAGTTTCAGGTTGATTATGTTAAAGAGGTCAGATAGGGACCGATCACAATAAAACATGACACTTCCTGTTCTAAGGGGGCGTGGCTTAGGTAATCTCAAAATTTCACAACTGGGTGTCGTAGGTCATCCAAAGGTGATCACACACAGAAAGTTTGGTGGCTCTATGAGTTTCTTTGTAGGATATATAATTGTTAATTATTTTATGGTGAGTCAGTGAACTTTGACCCCTGGTATCACCCCTTCAGCATGCACGAAAACTCACCGTTTTGATAACTTTTAATCGGGCATGCCTTATGAACCAACTGACCAAGTTTGAAGCCGTTCCATCAAAAGCCCTAGGAGGAGTTCGATCAAATGCGACGTGTGTAAATGGCCAAAATGGGGTCAAAATCGGAACTTCAATCCAAAATGGCCGACTTCCTAGGATACTTGCACTATGATATTAATTGTAATTCTGAGTGTCTTGGGGAGCTCTACAACTGTAGCGAATTTCAAGTCTCTACGATAAAGTAAGTGAATAGGAAAGGGTCTTTTGAAAATTTCTAGGGGGCGCTGTTGAGCCATTTTTTATGCGATTTTTGCGTAGACCTTAAAATACGTAAATTTTTCACAGTCTCTATGGGCACACCAATTTTGGTGAGTTTTTGAATATGTTAAAGCCCCCAAAAAGGCAATTCATTTGAGGCGAGAAAAAAAAAAAATAAAAAATAATAATAATTAAAGCTCCGCGGAGCATCGAGCGGCCCTCGCAGCCAAGCGCCGCTCGGCCTATAGCCACCGCGTTGTCCCAGCACCGCCTTCCCCCAGCCACCGCCGATGCTCTGACGGAACAGCCGAACCCGCCCTCCTTGAATTTACTCAGTGTGTCATGTTTGGCTTTGCTCACAGACAATGCACAAAAATCTGTTGCTGATTGGCTGCAGCGAGTTAATCAGGGGTCACCAACCTTTTTGAAGCTGAGAGCTACTTCAAGGGTACCGAGTCATATAAGGGCTACCAGTTTAACACCCTCTTCTGAAATAACAAATTTACTCAGTTTGCCTTATACATTATCAGTAATGATTAATGATACTGATCCATGAGAATACTCATCCATGAGAAGGCACTGTTCACGTTAATGATTTCTCACAACATTTAGCAACAAAAACAAGGTGGGAAACAGATATCAATATTCAGCACTTTATCTCTTTTAATCTCAGTAATTGTGTGATTCTTTTTTGCAGCAACATTTCGGCCTCAGGATTTTTGAAAAAAAGTATTGTTTTAAGTTTTAAATATTTTATTACAACACTGACATGTTTAAGGGGCTGCACAGTCGCGCAGTTGGTAGAGCTGTTGCCTTGCAGCAATAAGGTTCTGGGTTCGATTCCCGGCCTGAGGTCTTTCTGCATGGAGTTTGCATGTTCTCCCTGTGCATGCGTGGGTTTTCTCCGGGTACTCCGGTTTCCTCCCACAGTCCAAAAACATGACTGTCAGGTTAATTGGCCTCTCCAAATTGCCCCTAGGTATGAGTGTGTGTGTGCATGGTTGTGTGTCCTGTGTGTCTCTGTGTTGCCCTGCGACAGACTGGCGACCTGTCCAGGGTGTACCCCGCCTCTCGCCCGGAACGTTGGCTGGAGATGGGCACCAGCACCCCTCCTGACCCCACTGAGGGAAAAAGGGTGCAAGAAAATGGATGGATGGATTGACTGACATGTTTAACAATAAGAAATTAATAATGGGCAAGCTCAGGATTGGATAAATTAATTATTACATGTGGGTTTTTTTCACCATTGTCTCTGAATGTGTTCCACCCTGTTATGAACATTTAGATATGGACCACAAATAGTTAAACATTTAAATTTTGAAAAATAATGACATTTCTTACATAGAGTTTTTCCCTTTTACTATATATGTTTTATTCTTGAAATTGTAACACATCATGACGTTACGAATCATTTATGACTATTGTAAAGAAAAATCTGTTCTTTTACTCATTATTACTGACAGCATTGAAAATATTGGTAATTTTAAAAACTTATACCAATATTTGCATTTATTGGTCTTCAACTCCCAACATGCTTCAGAAAAATCCACAGTACTTAATGTTTCTGTAACAATTTTTAATAAAAACGTTTGTGGAATGGAATATCACATGGTGTATTCTCCAATAACAGGGTGGAAAATCAAAGTCTTTAATTCTAAAATCTGATGATTTTAATTATTAGTTGCAGGATTTGCTCTTTCAAGTCAAAGTATATGTAGAGATTTTTTCCTGGCTCCATTTGGCAAGAACATGTGATATCCCTGTAGTGGATTTTTCCATGACAGGTACTCATTGTTCCCCTCACAAGAGTCAATGGGGGTAACTAGTTAAATGAAAACAGACAAATGGCAAAGTCATCTGATAATACCTCAGACTACTCTGCAACTCTATTCCATCATCTCAAAATTTTTTAATTGACAAAGTTATTTCTTTTCACCCTAATTTCTACCTTATTTGGTTCAAGAACATACCAGGGTGGAACATAAGAGGGTGGAACTTTTCTAACTAATTTACCTGTAGTTCTTTATGTGGTCAACATTTAGCTAGCTAACATTCAACTGAATAACAAACTTTTAGTGACTAAATCTAACATTATATTTTTTAAATTCTACTGAATAACCATTTTTCACAATCTTTCCTAACAGGGTGGAAAATAACATGGTGGAACTTTTCTAACTAATCTACCTGTTTCTCTTTGTGTGGTCAACATTTAGCTAGCTAACATTCAACCGAATAACAAACTTTTAGTGACTAAATCTAACATTATGTTTTTTAATTTCTACTGATTAAACATTTTCACAATCTTTCCTATCAGGGTGGATCATAACAGAGTGGAACAAAACACTCTGGTATGTTCCAAACAGGAATTCTAGTTATAGGTAGATGTCTAACTAATCTACCTGTAACTCTTTATGTGGTCAACATTTAGCTAGCTAAACTTCAACAAAATAACAAAACTTTAATGACTAATTATAATATTAGGTTTTTTTAATTCTACTGAATAAACATTTTTCACAATCTTTCCTAACAGGGCGGAACTTTAAGTTTACAAATACAGGTTTAACATATTTAAAATAAGAAAAGTACAGAGATGGTGACAGTTGAAGCTTACTTTGTTTTCCATGGTTGAATTCACATCAGAACCAATTGATGTCATTTACATTAAATGGTTTTTATGGAATTTTAGACTTTTTGAAGGCAGAATTGAAACATCCTAACAGGGTGGAAAGTTAGTACTGGCACATGTATAATATGAAGAAAATATCAAATGAGAAAATAGTTTCAGTAGTTTGAATTGCATATTAAAATAAGGTTAAGTCCAGTCAATCAACTTATTGAAGAAAAACATAAATATAAAAATATATTTTACAGTTTAAATGTCATGATTAAGTCTATTACGCTGCACTGGGGACACATAAAATTGAACATATCCATCAACAAAAAGGTGTGTACAGAACAAAATTATATTTAAAAGGCATTTTGTTTATATTTGAATAATGGTAAACATCTAAAACCATCCATCCATCCATTTTCCTGCACCCTTGTCCCTTAGTGTGGTCGGGAGGGTTGCTGATGCACATCTCCAGCTAGCGTGCAAACATCTAAATGTATAATTAAATACTTTGTTGTACATATTTGGCACATTTTACAAAAAATAATTGTAAGCAAAACATGGGGACATGGAATGTTGCCTCAAAAAAGAATAAACTTACATATTTTTAAATAAATCTTATCACATTTTGAACTCATGACCAAATCTGCTGCATTTTTAAGAAAATTGTAACTCTTGCATGTCATGAACACACTTTTAAATTGAACACAATTCCTCAATATTTTAATTCAACTTTGCCATGACACTGCCATGTTGCCACTGACATCTGGTATTGGTTTTCTTATTAGTGAGAAGACTGGCATTGCATGCAGTTCACCAGTACTCCATAATGTGGTGTGTAACTTGAAACTTACACTGTGAGTGCATCTTTCAGATGTGCATCAGTGAGACATGTTCTGTGTTTGTTCTTGATGAAGTTCATGTCAGAAAATGCTGATTCACAGAGATAGGCTGAACCAAACAGGCTGGTAACCTTCATAGCTGCTGTGCATACACCACAGCACCATCAATTTTACTTGGCTTTCAACACCAGCGGGATCTAGTTTTAAATTGTATGTTGTATTTTTAAGCTGTATGTCTTAATTTTTTTATTATGTGGTGTTTTAATGTACAGCACATTTTATCAGCTGTGTTTGTTTTAAAGTGCTTTGTAAATAAAGTTGGTTTGGTTTGATTCCACTTAACGTACTGGGCTAAGTGGAATCAAGTTATAGTGTAGCTGTCACATTCAGTCTTCAGTTTTTTCAGTGGCAACACTTACATGTTTAACAATAAGAAATTAATAATGGGCAAGCTGAGGATAGGATAAATTAATAATTACATGTGTTTTTTTCACCATTCTCTCTGAATGTGTTCCACCCTGTTATGAACATTTACATATGGACCACAAATAGTTAAACATTTAAATTAAAAAAATTGACTTTTTCTTAGAAAGAGTGTGTCCCTTTTACTATATAATATTTTATTCTTGAAATTGTAACACATCATGAAGTTACAAATCATTTATGACTATTGTAAAGAAAAATCTGTTTTTTCTACTCATCATTACTGACAGCATTGAAAATATTGGTAATTTTAAAAACTTATACCAATATTTGCATTTATTGGTCTTCAACTTCCAACATGGCTCAGAAAAAATCCACAGTACTTAATGTTTCTGTAACAATATTTAATAAAAACATGTGTGGAATAGAACATAACATGGTGGATTGTCCCATAACAGGGTGGAAAATCAAAGTCTTTGATTCTAAAATCTGAAGATTTTCATTATTAGTTGCAGGATTCGCTCAGTCAAAGTACAGGTAGAGTGTTTGTACTGGTTCTATTTGACAAGAAACTGGGATATCCCTGTAGTGGATTTTTCCATGACAGGTACTCATTGTTCCCCTCACAGGAGTCAATGGGGGTAACTAGTGAAATGAAAACAGACAAATGGCAAAGACATCTGATAATACCTCAGACTACTCTGCAACTCTATTCCATCATCTCAAAATTTTTTATTTGACTTAAAGTTATTTCTTTTCACCCTAATATCTACCTTATTTGGTTCATGAACATAACAGGGTGGAACTTTTCTAACTAATTTACCTGTAGCTTTTTATGTGGTCAAAATTTAGCTAGCTAACATTCAACAGAATAACAAACCTTTAATGACTAAATCTAACATTATGTTTTTTTAAATTCTACTGAATAAACATTTTTCACAATCTTTCCTAACAGCGTGGAACTTTAAGCATAACATATACAGGTTTAACATATTTAAGAAAGGAAAAAGTACAGAGATGGTGACAGTTGAAGCTCACTTTGTTTTCCATGGTTGAATTCACATCAGAACCAATTGATGTCACTCACTTTAAATGGTTTTTATGGAATTTTAGACTTTTTCAAGGCAGAAATTAAACATAACAGGGTGGAAAGTTAGTACTGGGACATGTATAATAAGAAAATATCAAATGTGAAAATAGTTTCAGTAGATTAAATTGCATATTAAAATAAGGTGTAGTCCAGTCAATCAACTTATTGAAGAAAAACATAAATATATATATTTTACAGTTTAAATGTCATGAGGAAATCTATTACGCTGCACTGGGGACACATGAAATTGAACATGTCAGTCAACAAAAAGGTGTGTAAAGAACAAGTTAATATTTAAAAGCCATTTTGTTTATATTTGAATAATGGCAAACATCTCAATCCATCCATCCATCCATCCATCCATCCATCCATCCATCCATCCATCCATCCATCCATCCATCCATCCATCCATTTTTCTGCACCCTTTTCCCTTAGTGGGCAGGGGAGGGTTGCTGGTGCCCATATCCAGCTGGCATGCAAACATCTAAAAGTATAATTAAAATACTTTGTTGTACATATTTTGCAAATTTTACAAAAAATAATTGTAAGCAAAACATGGGGACATGGAATGTTGCCACAAAAAAGAATCAACTTACATATTTTTAAATAAATCTTATTACATTTTGAACTCATGACCAAATCTGCTGCATTTTTAATGAAATTGTAACTGTTACATGTCATGAACACACTTCTAAATTGAACACAATTGAACACAGGTCCTCAATATTTTAATTAAACTTTGCCATGACACTGCCATGTTGCTACAGACATCTGGTATTGGCTTCCTTATTAGTGAGAAGACTGGCATCCTTATTAGTGAGAAGACTAGCATTGCATGCTGTTCACCAGTGCTCTGTAATCTGGTGTGTAACTTGAAACTGCAACTGTGAGTGCATCTTTCAGATGTGCATCAGTGAGACATGTTCTGTGTTTGTTCTTGATGAAGTTCATGTCAGAAAACGCTGAGTCACAGAGATAGGTTGAACCAAACAGGCTGGTAACCTTCATAGCTGCTGTGCTTACACCACTGCACCATCTATTTTACTTTCAATACCAGCGGGATCTAGGTTTAAATTGTATGTTTTAATTTTTTTATTGTTGTGTTTTAATGTACAGAACTTTGCATCAGCTGTGGTTGTTTTAAAGTGCTATGTAAATAAAGTTGGTTTGGTTTGATTCCACTTAACCTACAGGGCTAAGTGGAATGAAGTTATAGTGTAGCTGTCACATTCAGTCTTCAGTTGTTTCAGTGGCTACCTGTATTAGCTGTGTGCAAGTTTTCCTGCCAGTGTTGCCCATACTGGACAGTGTTTGAGCTTCTTTTTATTAAATTATAATAAACATCATAATCATCACCTGGGTCTCAGTGTTCATCCTCACCACCTACAACCACAAATCATGACAGTTTAAGTTTTGGGAGAATGTTTGTGCATCTGAACAGCTGGATTGATACTTTATCTTGTCACTTGTGTTGACATTAGTTGCATTATGTTTACAGCAGCGCTCTCTGGTGCAGCCCGCAGCATCTCACGCATTTTGGCCAATGCAGAGAGGAGATACAGCTATTTGATTAACCTAGGGTGTCCAGTGGAGTCCAGATGGCGTTACAGGTAAATTTGCCATGCCGCCACGCCCACTTGCTTCCTCCAAAACAAACAGCGTTGGAAACCGAAAGATACCAACAGGTCTTCTGTTTGTGGACACAGTTTCATGAAGATTAGGTTAAAGAGGTCAGATAGGGACTGATCACAATAAAACATGACACTTCCTGTACTAAGGGGGCGTGGCTTAAGTGATCTCAAAATTTCACGACTGGGTCTTGTAGGGCATCAAAACGTGATTACACACAGAACGTTTGGTGGCTCTGTGCTTTTCTTTGTAGGACATAAAACAGTTTATTATTTTATGGTTAGTCAGTAAAATTTGACCCCTAATTCAGCATTTACGAAAACTCACCATTTTGATAACTTTTAATTGGGCATGTCTTATGAAACAACTGACCAAGTTTGAAGCCGATCCATCGAAAGCCCTAAGAGAGTTCGATCAAATGCGAAGGCTATAAACGGCCAAAATGGGGTGAAATTTGCAAATTCAATCCAAAATGGCCGACTTCCTGTTTGACATACACTATGAGAACAATTATAAATTCTGAGTGCCTTGGGAGTTCTAAAAGTGTACCAAATTTCAAGTCTCTACAATAAAGTAAGTGAATAGGAAAGGGTCTTTTGAAATTTTCTAGGGGGCACCGTTGAGCCATTTTTTTTGCGATTTTTGCGTAGACCTTAAAATACGTAAATCTTTCAAGTCTCTATGGGCCCACCAATTTTGGTGAGTTTTTGAATATGTTAAAGCCCCAAAAAGGCAATTCATTTCATTTTATATCAATTCATTGATATAAAATGACATGATGATGAACTCTGTGTATGTTGGCTGCTAGCTGAAGCATGTGGGCGTGCCTTATTAGCAAATAGCAATGCTAGCCATGTCTACGATCATCTCTAAATCAACCAGGCTTCATCCAATTTGCACCAGATTTTCTATCATCGACTGTGGTGATCCTCTAAAGATTGGATTATAACTTGACTTCACTTCACTCCTTAGGTTAATCAAACAGCTGTATCTTATCTCTACATTGGCTAATCTGCATGAGATGTTGTGGGCTGCAGCAGGGAGCGCTGCTGTAAACACAATGTAGCTAATTTCAACACAAGTGACAAGATAAAGTATCAATCAAGCTGTTCAGATGCACAAACATTCTCCCAAAACTTAAACTGTCATGATTTGTGGTTGTAGGTGGTGAGGATGAACACTGAGACCCAGGTGATGATGATGATGTTTATTATAATTTAATAAAGAGAAGCTCAAACACAGTCCAGTACGGGCAACACAGCAGGAAACTTGCACACATCTAATACAGGTAGCCACTGAAAAAACTGAAGACTGAATGTGACAGCTACACTATAACTTCATTCCACTTAGCCCTGTAGGTTAAGTGGAATCAAACCAAACCAACTTTATTTACATAGCACTTTAAAACAACCACAGCTGATGCAAAGTTCTGTAAATTAAAACACAACAATAAAAAAATTAAAACATACAATTTAAACCTAGATCCCGCTGGTATTGAAAGTAAAATAGATGGTGCAGTGGTGTAAGCACAGCAGCTATGAAGGTTACCAGCCTGTTTGGTTCAACCTATCTCTGTGAATCAGCGTTTTCTGACATGAACTTCATCAAGAACAAACACAGAACATGTCTCACTGATGCACATCTGAAAGATGCACTCACAGTTGCAGTTTCAAGTTACACACCAGATTACAGAGCACTGGTGAACAGCATGCAATGCCAGTCTTCTCACTAATAAGGAAGCCAATACCAGATGTCTGTAGCAACATGGCAGTGTCATGGCAAAGTTTAATTAAAATATTGAGGACCTGTGTTCAATTGTGTTCAATTTAGAAGTGTGTTCATGACATGTAACAGTTACAATTTTGTTAAAAATGCAGCAGATTTGGTCATGAGTTCAAAATGTGATAAGATTTATTTAAAAATATGTAAGTTGATTCTTTTTTGTGGCAACATTCCATGTCCCCATGTTTTGCTTACAATTATTTTTTGTAAAATTTGCAAAATATGTACAACAAAGTATTTAAATTATACTTTTAGATATTTGCATGCCAGCTGGAAATGGGCGCCAGCAACCCTCCTGACCCCACTAAGGGACAAGGGTGCAGGAAAATGGATGGATGGATTTAGATGTTTGCCATTATTCAAATATAAACAAAATGGCTTTTAAATATTAACTTTTGTTAACATGTTCAATTTCATGTGCAGCGTAATAGACATCCTCAAGACATTTAAACTATAAAATATATTTATATTTGTTTTTCTTCATTAAGTTGATTGACTGGACTACACCTTATTTTAATATACAATTTAATCTACTGAAACTATTTTCACATTTGATATTTTCTTGTCCTAGTACTACCTTTCCACCCTGTTATGATGTTTCATTTCTGCCTTGAAAAAGTCTAAAATTCCATTAAAACCATTTAAAGTGAGTGACATCAATTGGTTCTGATGTGAATTCAACCATGGAAAACAAAGTGAGCTTCAACTGTGACCATCTCTGTACTTTTTCCTTTCTTAAATATGTTAAACCTGTATATGTTAGGCTTAAAGTTCCACGCTGTTAGGAAAGATTGTGAAAAATGTTTATTCAGTAGAATTTAAAAAGCATAATGTTAGATTTAGTCATTAAAGGTTTGTTATTTTGTTGAAGGTTAGCTAGCTAAATGTTTACCACATAAAGAGCTAAAGATTAATTAGTTAGAAAGTTCCACCCTGTTATGTTCCACCCTGTTAGGAAAGATTGTGAAAAATGTTAATTCAGTAGAATTTAAAAAACATAATGTTAGATTTAGTCACTAAAGGTTTGTTATTCGGTTTAATGTTAGCTAGCTAAATGTTGACCACATAAAGAGCTACAGGTAAATTAGTTAGAAAAGTATCACCCTGTTATCTTCCACCCTGTTATGTTCATGAACCAAATAAGGTAGAAATTAGGGTGAAAATAAATAATTTTAAGTCAAAGAAACTTTTGAGTTGATGGAATAGAGTTGCAGAGTAGTCTGAGGTATTATCAGATGTCTTTGCCATTTGTCTGTTTTCATTTCACTAGTTACCCTCATTGACTCATGTGAGGGGAACAATGAGTACATGTCATGGGAAAATCAACTACAGGGATATCAAATGTTCTTGCCAAACAGAACCAGTACAAAAACTCTACCTGTACTTTGACTGAGCGAATCCTGCAACTAATAATGAAAACCATCAGATTTTAGTATCAAATACTTTGATTTTCCACCCTGTTATGGTACAATCCAGCATGTTATGTTCCATTCCACACATGTTTTTATTAAATATTGTTACAGAAACATTAAGTACTGTGGATTTTTATGAGCCATGTTGGGAGTTGAAGACCAATAAATGAAAATATTGGTATAAGTTTTTGAAATTACCAATATTTTCCATGCTGTCAGTAATAATGAGTAAAAAACAGATTTTTCTTTACAATACAGTAATAAATGAATTGTAACTTCATGATGTGTTACAATTTCAAGAATAAAACATATATAGTAAAAGGGACACACTCTTTGTAAGAAAAAGTCATTATTTTTCAAAATTTAAATGTTTAACTATTTGTGGTTCATATGTAAATGTTCATAACAGGGTGGAACACATTCAGAGACAATAGTGAAAAAACACATGTAATTATTAATTCATCCAATCCTGAGCTTGCCCATTATTAATTTCTTATTGTTAAACATGTCAGTGTTGTAACAAAATATTCAAAACTTAAAACAATACTTTTTTTTCAAAAATCCTGAGGCCGAAATGTTGCCACAAAAAAGAAACACCCAATTAATGAGATTAAAAGAGATAAAGTGCTGAATATTGATATCTGTTTCCCACCTAGTTTTCATGGCTAATTATTGTTAGAAATCATTAACGTGATCAGTTTCTTCATAGATGAGAATCATTAATCATTAGTGATAATGTATAAGGCAAACTGAGTAAATTTGTTATTTCAGAACAGAGTGTAAAACTGGTAGCCTTTATATGACACAGTACCCATGAAGTAGCTCTCAGTTTCAAAAAGGTTGGTGTCCCCTGATCTAATCGCTGCAGCCAAACAGCAACAGACTTTTGTGCATTGTCTGTGAGCAAAGCCAAACATGACAGACTGAGTAAATTCAAGGAGGGCGGGTTCGGCTTCTCCGTCAGAGCATCGGCGGTGGCTGGGGGAAGGCGGTGCTTGGAACACGCGGTGGCTATAGGCCGAGCGGCGCTTGTTAGGCCCGAGCAGCTAAGCGCTGCGAAGGCCTATTGTTTTTCAAATGTTTATTTATTTATTAGGCCCGAGCAGCTAAGCGCTGCGAAGGCCTATTGTAATCGTGCTGTAAATTATTAGGCCCGAGCAGCTAAGCGCTGCGAAGGCCTATTGTTTTTCAAATGTTTATTTATTTATTTATTTTTTCTTCTGTCAAATGAATTGCCTTTTTGGGGGCTTTACCATATTCAAAAACTCACCAAAATTGGTGGGCCCATAGAGACTGTGAAAAATTTACGTATTTTAAGGTCCGCGCATAAATCGCAAAAAAAATGCGATTGCGAATATACCTGTAACGCCGTGTCCATACGTTTTGCTCTGTATTCCACAATTCTGAGTCCAGCTGCACCAAACTCACTGAGATCGATCCTTATCCAACTCCGGACAGTAATCCAGTGCAATATTTGGTGGGCGTGGCCTAATGTCTCAACAGCGCCCCCTAGAAGATTTTAAATCATCAGCCCCATGCCATGCTTTAACCTAGAATTATGAAACTTGGTACACATGTGTATCTTGTACGGATGTACAAATAAGTCTCTTGGAGCCATGGTCCAAACCCAACAGGAAGTCGGCCATTTTGGATCAAAGCCGCCATTTCCGGTTTTTCATAGACGTCGCATCTGTTCGAACTCCTCCTACAGCTTTTGAGATACAGACTTCAAACTCGCTCAGCACACACTTAAGATATTGAAGGTGAAAAGTTATCAAAAGAATTCTCGTACATCAAAGCATGTGGGCGTGGCTAAGTGTGAAACTTTGGCTTTGCGCCATGAAATACTAAAATGCAATATCTTCTACAGGAAAAGTGACAACTTCATCAGACTTTCCATGTCTCATTATTGGCCAGCCTTGATCACATTCACAAGGTCATATGATGACATCACCTTAGCCACGCCCCCCTCCAACAGGAAGTCTCCTGTTTTTGTCTGCCGGAAGTCTTTCTTTTACTCTCACTCAAATGGGTTCAGTGCTGTGCAAATTAATATAAAATTACATGATGATGAACTCTGTGTATGTTGACTGCTAGCTGAAGCATGTGGCATGCCTTATTAGCAAATAGCAATGCTAGCCATGTCTACGATCATCTCTAAATCAACCAGGCTTCATCCAATTTGCACCAGATTTTCTATGATCGACTGTGGTGATCCTCTAAAGATTGGATTATAACTTGACTTCACTTCACTCCCTAGGTTAATCAAACAGCTGTATCTTATCTCTACATTGGCTAATCTGCATGAGATGTTGTGGGCTGCAGCAGGGAGCGCTGCTGTAAACACAATGCAGCTAATGTCAACACAAGTGACAAGATAAAGTATCAATCAAGCTGTTCAGATGCACATACATTCTCCCAAAACTTAAACTGTCATGATTTGTGGTTGTTGGTTGTGAGGATGAACACTGAGACCCAGGTGATGATGATGACGATGATGATGTTTATTATAATTTAATAAAGAGAAGCTCAAACACAGTCCAGTACGGGCAACACCGGCAGGAAAACTTGCACACAGCTAATACAGGTAGCCACTGAAACAACTGAACAACAAAGTATTTTAATTATACATTTAGATGTTTGCACGCCAGCTGGAGATGGGCACCAGCAGCCCTCCCAACCCCACTAAGGGACAAGGGTGCAGGAAAATGGATGGATTTAGATGTTTACCATTATTCAAATATAAACAAAATGCCATTTAAATATTATTTTGTTCTTTACACACCTTTTTGTTTACAGACATGTTCAATTTCATGTGTCCCCAGTGCAGTGTAATAGACTTTCCAATCACTTTTTATTTATTTATTTATTTATTTATTTATTTATTTATTTATTTATTTATTTATTTATTTATTTATTTATTTATTTATTTATTTATGTTTTTCTTCAATAAGTTAATTGACTGGACTACACCTTATTTTAATATGTAATTTAATCTACTTAAACTATTTTCACATTTGATATTTTCTTCATATTATACATGTCCCAGTACTAACTTTCCACCCTGTTATGATGTTTCATTTCTGCCTTCAAAAAGTCTAAAATTCCATAAAAACCATTTAATGTAAGTGACATCAATTGATTTTGATGTGAATTCACCATGGAAAGCAAAGTGAGCTCAACTGTCACCATCTCTGTAGTCTTACATTTACTCTGACTCAAATGGGTTCAATGCTGTGCAAATTGATATAAAATGACATGATTATCAACTCTGTGTATAACTGAGTTTTACACACACTCAGTTTTGAGTCTGTGTTTTACACAGACTCATTTTGCGTAAAACACAAACTGAGTCTGTGTAAAAGACTCAGTTTTTTATTGAGTAAAAAACTGAGTTTTCCACTGAGTTTTTCACTCAGTAAAAAAACCCCCATCTCTAATGGTGATGTGACACCCCGTTTCCAACTGCTGATTTCAAGTGTGCTTCAGCTGAAGCGTGCTGAAGCATGCTTCAGCTAGCATGCTTCAGCACATGCTAGCTGAAGCATGTGGCTTCAGCTAGCAGCCGAAGCCACATGCTTCGGCTGCTAGCTGAAGCATGTGGGCGTGCCTTATTAGCAAATAGCAATACCAGCCATGTCTACGATCGTCTCTAAATCAACCAGGCTTCATGTGATTTCCACCAGATATTTATGGCTGACTTCAGTGAACCTCTAAAGACCCCAATAGCATTAGATTATAACTTGACTCCACTTCCCCCCTTCGGTTAATCAAATAGCTGCATCTCCTCTCTACATTGGCTAATCTGCATGAGATGTTGCGGGCTGCAGCAGTGAGCGCTGCTGTAAACAGTGGTGGGAAGTACTGTACTTAAGTAGAGTTTTCGTGTATCTGTACTTAAGCAGATTTAATAATGGGTTCTTTCTACTTTTACTCCACTACATTTTACAGTAAGTATCTGTACTTTCTACTTCACTACATTTCTACAAAACTGCAGCGTTACTGTTACATCCAAGTCGCGTTGCTCTTTTCTTCCGTTAAAATGTGAAGTTCAGGGATTTAAGGTGGCGCAGTAAAATCCCAGCAATAACGTGACGTAGTGTCTGTTATCACCCATCGGCTCCACCTTTACTCGCACGCGGAGCTCCAGACATGTGCAGTGGTTTCCTCTGAGCGGGTGAAGCTGCCTAATCATCAGTAATATAAAAGCGCTGCATAAATCAAAATATATGGCGACATGTAAAATCAGCAGCGCTTCGCTTTCACAGATGGCGGGGACTTCGTCCAACTTTTAGCGTCACTTGGAAGGATAGCTTAAAGAAAGGTAATATCTGTGGACGTGATGCTAGCTAAGCTAGCTGTACAGAGACAAATGTTGCATCTGATTAAAAAAAGTTGTCACTATGCGCTGAATTATACGGTGTTGACTGAGGTGTCGCATATATGGGACAACGCTGTGACCAAAGTCTGCAATATAGTGATATAACATTCAGGAACGATCTGATTCTTCTGGACGGATCTTTACTAAGTCCTAAGGACTGAAGCCTCACTTAGAGCCGTTCTTTGTTTATATATATATATATATATATATATATATATATATATATATATATATATATATATATATATATATCAGATATTATATATCTGATAATATATATATATATATATATCAGATATTATATATCTGATAATATATATGTATATATATTATCAGATATATATATAGATACACACGCACACACACATTTATTTAATCGATGAATAAGTAAAAGTTGAACGAATGAACACATAGCATGCTCATTGCTAATTGATTTCGTCTACTATTATGATGGCAAACATTGCAGTGGGAGGGAGGATGAAAACAGCCACGATGCTCCTTCTGCTTGGTTACTTGTTGCGCCGTTGGACAGTGGAAAGATTGTTAGGAAAGATTGTGAAAAATTTTTATTCAGTAAAATTTAAAAAGCATTAAAGATTTGTTATTTTGTTGAAGGTTAGCTAGCTAAATGTTGACCACATGAAGAGCTACAGTTAGATTAGTTAGAAAGTTCCACCCTGTTATGTTAAACCCTGTTATGTTCCACCCTGTTAGGAAAGATTGTGAAAAATGGTTATTCAGTAGAATTTAAAAATATAATGTTAGATTTAGTCACTAAAAGTTGTTATTTGGTTTAATGACCACATAAAGAACTACAGGTAAATTAGTTAGAAAAGTTCCACCCTCTTATGTTCCACCCTGGTATGTTCTTGAACCAAATAAGGTAGAAATTAGGGTGAAAAGAAATAACTTTGTCAATTAAAAAATTTTGAGATGATGGAATAGAGTTGCAGAGTAGTCTGAGGTATTATCAGATGACTTTGCCATTTGTCTGTTTTCATTTAACTAGTTACCCCCATTGACTCTTGTGAGGGGAACAATGAGTACCTGTCATGGAAAAATCCACTACAGGGATATCACATGTTCTTGCCAAATAGAGCCAGGAAAAAATCTCTACATATACTTTACTTCAAAGAGCAAATCCTGCAACTAATAATGAAAATCATCAGATTTTAGAATCAAAGACTTTGATTTTCCACCCTGTTATTGGAGAATACACCATGTTATGTTCCATTCCACAAAAGTTTTTATTAAATATTGTTACAGAAACATTAAGTACTGTGGATTTTTCTGAAGCATGTTGGGAGTTGAAGACCAATAAATGCAAATATTGGTATAAGTTTTTAAAATTACCAATATTTTCAATGCTGTCAGTAATAATGAGTAAAAGAACAGATTTTTCTTTACAATAGTCATAAATGATTCGTAACGTCATGATGTGTTACAATTTCAAGAATAAAACATATTTTATAGTAACAGGGAAAAACTCTATGTAAGAAATGTCATTATTTTTTTAATTTAAATGTTATTTGTGGTCTATTTGTGGTCCATATCTAAATGTTCATAACAAGGTGGAACACATTCAGAGACAATGGTGAAAAAACCCACATGTAATAATTAATGTATCCAATCCTGGTCTTGCCCATTATTAGTTTCTTATTGTTAAACATGTCAGTGTTGTAGCAAAATATTTAAAACTTAAAACAATACTTTTTTTCAAAAATCCTGAGGCCGAAATGTTGCTGCAAAAAGAATCACACAATTACTGAGATTAAAAGAAATAAAGTGCTGAATATTGATATCAGTTTCCCACCTTGTTTTGTTGCTAATTGTTGTGAGAAATCATTAACGTGAACAGTGTATTCTCATGGATGAGTATTCTCATGGATCAGTATCATTAATCATTACTGATAATGTATAAGGCAAACTGAGTAAATTTGTTATTTCAGAAGAGCGTGTCAAACTGGTTGCCTTTATATGACTCGGTACCCATGAAGTAGCTCTCAGTTTCAAAAAGGTTGGTGACCCCTGATCTACTCGCTGCAGCCAATCTGCAACAGATTTTTGTGCATTGTCTGTGAGAAATGCCAAACCTGACACACTGAGTAATTGAAGGGGGGCGGGTTCGGCTTCTCCGTCAGAGCATCGGCGGTGGCTGGGGGAAGGCGGTGCTGGGACCACGCGGTGGCTATAGGCCGAGCGGCGCTTGGCTGCTCGGGCCGCTCGATGCTCCGCGGAGCTTTAATTTTTTTTATTTTTCTCGCCTCAAATGAATTGCCTTTTTGGGGGCTTTAACATATTCAAAAACTCACCAAAATTGGTGGGCCCATAGAGACTGTGAAAAATTTACGTATTTTAAGGTCTACGCAAAAATCGCATAAAAAATGGCTCAACAGCGCCCCCTAGAAATTTTCAAAAGACCCTTTCCTATTCACTTACTTTATCGTAGAGACTTGAAATTCGCTACAGTTGTAGAGCTCCCCAAGACACTCAGAATTTACAATTAATGTCATAGTGCAAGTATCCTAGGAAGTCGGCCATTTTGGATTGAAGTTCCGATTTTGACCCCATTTTGGCTGTTTACACACGTCGCATTTGATCGAACTCCTCCTAGGGCTTTTGATGGAACGGCTTCAAACTTGGTCAGTTGGTTCATAAGGCATGCCCGATTAAAAGTTATCAAAACGGTGAGTTTTCGTGCATGCTGAAGGGGTGATACCAGGGGTCAAAGTTCACTGACTCACCATAAAATAATTAACAATTATATATCCTACAAAGAAACTCATAGAGCCACCAAACTTTCTGTGTGTGATCACCTTTGGATGACCTACGACACTCAGTTGTGAAATTTTGAGATTACCTAAGCCACGCCCCCTTAGAACAGGAAGTGTCATGTTTATTGTGATCGGTCCCTATCTGACCTCTTTAACATAATCAACATGAAACTGTGTCCACAAACAGAAGACATGTTGGTGTGTCAGGGTGTCCAACCCCGTTTGGTTTGGATGCAGCAGGTGGGCGTGGCGGCGTGGCGAATATACCTGTCCTTACGTTTGGCTCTGTATTCCACAATTTTGAGTCCAGTTGCACCAAACTCACTGAGATGGATCCTGATCCAACTGCGGACAGTAATCCAGTGCAATATTTGGTGGGTGTTGCCTAATGTCTCAACAGCGCCCTCTAGAATATTTTAAATCATCAGCCCCAAGCCATGCTTTAACCTAGAAATATGAAACTTGATACACATGTATATCTTGTCAGGATGTACAAAAAAGTCTCTTGGAGCCATGGTCCAAACCCAACAGGAAGTCGGCCATTTTGGATCAAAGCCGCCATTTCCTGTTTTCATAGACGTCGCATCTGATCGAACTCCTCCTACAGCTTTTGAGATACAGACTTCAAACTTGCTCAGCACACACCTAAGACATTGAAGGTGAAAAGTTATCAAAAGAATTCTCGTACATCAAAGCGTGTGGGCGTGGCTAAGTGTCAAACTTTGGCTTTGTGCCATGAAATACTAAAATAACTTCTACAGGAAAAATGACAACTTCATCAGACTTTCCATGTATCATTATTGGCCAGCCTTGATCACATTCGCAAGGTCATGTGATGACATCACCTTAGCCACGCCCCCTCCAACAGGAAGTCACCTGTTTTTGTCTGCCTCTAAATCAACCAGGCTTCATCCGTTTTGCACCAGATTTTCTATTATCGACTGGTGGACCTCTAAAGATTAGATTATAACTTGACTATACTGCACCCTTTCGGTTAATAAAATAGCTGTATCTCCTCTCTACATTGGCTAATCTGCCTGAGATGTTGTGTGCTTCACCAAGGAGTTCTGCTGTAAAGACAATGCAGCTAATGCCAACGTAAGTGACTAGATATAAAGTATCAATCCAGCTGTTCAGACACACATATTTTCTTCCAAAACTTAAACTGTCATAAACTGTTGTTGTTGGTGGTGAGGATGAACGCTGAGACCAAGGTGATGATGATGATGATGATGATGATGATTATAATTTAATAAAGAGAATCTCAAACACAGTCCAATATGGGCAACACGGAAGGAAAACCTGCACACATCTAATACAGGTAGCCACTGAAAAAACTGAAGACTGAATGTTACAGCAACATATTACATTATAACTTGACTCTACTGTGCCCTGTAGGTTAAATGGAATCAATCCAAACCAAACCAACTTTATTTACAAAGCACTTTAAAACAACCACAGCTGATACAAAGTGCTGTACATTAAAACTCAACATAATAAAAAAATTAAGACATACAGCTTAAAACTAGATCCCACTGGTATTGAAAGTAAAATAGATGGTGCAGTGGTGTAAGCACAGCAGCTATGAAGGTTACCAGCCTGTTTGGTTCAACCTATCTCTGTGAATCAGCGTTTTCTGACATGAACTTCATCAAGAACAAACACAGAACATGTCTCCCTGATGCACATCTGAAAGATGCACTCACAGTTGCAGTTTCAAGTTACACACCAGATTACAGAGCACTGGTGAACAGCATACAATGCCAGTCTTCTTACTAATAAGGAAGCCATTGTCTGTGAGCAAAGCCAAACATGACACACTGAGTAAATTCAAGGAGGGCGGGTTCGGCTGCTCCGTCAGAGCACCAGCGGTGGCTGGGGAAGGCGGTGCTGGGAACACGCGGTGGCTATAGGCCGAGCGGCGCTTGGCTGCGAGGGCCGCTCGATGCTCCGCGGAGCTTTAATTATTATTATTTTTTTTTCTCGCCTCAAATGAATTGCCTTTTTGGGAAAAAACTCACCAAAATTGGTGGGCCCATAGAGACTGTGAAAAATTTACGTATTTTACGGTCTACGCAAAAATCGCAAAAAAAATGTCTCAACAGCGCCCACTAGAATATTTCAAAAGACCCTTTCCTATTCACTTACTTTATCGTAGAGACTTGAAATTCGCTACAGTTGTAGAGCTCCCCAAGACACTCAGAATTTACAATTAATATCATAGTGCAATTATCCTAGGAAGTCGGCCATTTTGGATTGAAGTTCCGATTTTGACCCCATTTTGGCCGTTTACACATGTCGCATTTGATCGAACTCCTCCTAGAGCTTTTGATGGAACGGCTTCAAACTTGGTCAGTTGGTTCATAAGGCATGCCCGATTAAAAGTTATCAAAACGGTGAGTTTTCGTGCATGCTGAAGGGGTGATACCAGGGGTCAAAGTTCACTGACTCACCATAAAATAATTAACAATTATATATCCTACAAAGAAACTCATAGAGCCACCAAACTTTCTGTGTGTGATCACCTTTGGATGACCTACGACACCCAGTTGTGAAATTTTGAGATTACCTAAGCCACGCCCCCTTAGAACAGGAAGTGTCATGTTTTATTGTGATCGGTCCCTATCTGACCTCTTTAACATAATCAACATGAAACTGTGTCCACAAACAGAAGACATGTTGGTGTGTCAGGGTGTCCAACCCCGTTTGGTTTGGATGCAGCAGGTGGGCGTGGCGGCGTGGCGAATATACCTGTCCTTACGTTTGGCTCTGTATTCCACAATTTTGAGTCCAGTTGCACCAAACTCACTGAGATGGATCCTGATCCAACTCCGGACAGTAATCCAGTGCAATATTTGGTGGGCGTGGCCTAATGTCTCAACAGCGCCCTCTAGAATATTTTAAATCATCAGCCCCAAGCCATGCTTTAACCTAGAATTATGAAACTTGATACACATGTATATCTTGTCAGGATGTACAAAAAAGTCTCTTGGAGCCATGGTCCAAACCCAACAGGAAGTCGGCCATTTTGGATCAAAGCCGCCATTTCCTGTTTTTCATAGACGTCGCATCTGATCGAACTCCTACAGCTTTTGAGATACAGACTTCAAACTCGCTCAGCACACACTTAAGACATTGAAGGTGAAATGTTATCAAAAGAATTCTCGTACATCAAAGCATGTGGGCGTGGCTAATTGTCAAACTTTGGCTTTGTGCCATGAAATACTAAAATGCAATAACTTCTACAGGAAAAGTGACAACTTCATCAGACTTTCCATGTCTCATTATTGGCCAGCCTTGATCACATTCACAAGGTCATATGATGACATCACCTTAGCCACGCCCCCCTCCTACAGGAAGTCACCTGTTTTTGTCTGCCGGAAGTCTTGCTTTTACTCTGACTCAAATGGGTTCAATGCTGTGCAAATTAATATAAAATGACATGATGATGAACTCTGTGTATGTTGACTGCTAGCTGAAGCATGTGGGCGTACCTTAATAGCAAATAGCAATGCCAGCCATGTCTACAATCGTCTCTAAATCAACCAGGCTTCATGTGATTTGCACCAGATTTTCTATGATCGACTCTGGTGGACCTCTAAAGATTAGATTATAACTTGACTCCACTGCACCCTTTTGATTAATGAAATAGCTGTATCTCCTCTATACATTGGCCAATCTGCATGAGATGTTGCAGGCTGCAGCAGGGAGCGCTGCTGTAAACACAATGTAGCTAATGTCAACACAAGTGAAAAGATAAAGTATCAATAAAGCTGTTCAGATGCACAAACATTCTCCCAAACTTAAACTGTCATGATTTGTGGTTGTTGGTGGTGAGGATGAACACTGAGACCCAGGTGATGATGATGATGTTTATTATAATTTAATAAAGAGAAGCTCAAACACAGTCCAGTATGGGCAACACAGCAGGAAATCTTGCACACAGCTAATACAGGTTGCCACTGAAACAACTGAAGACTGAATGTGACAGCTACATTATAACTTGATTCCACTTAGCCCTGTAAGTTAAGTGGAATCAAACCAAACCAAACCAACTTTATTTACAAAGCACTTTAAAACAACCACAGCTGATACAAAGTGCTGTACATTAAAACACAATATTATTAAAAAATTAAAAAATACAGCTTAAAAACCAAAACATACAATTTAAAAATAGATCCCTCTGGTGTGGAAAGCCAAGTAAAATTGATGGTGCAGTGGTTTATGCACAGCAGCTATGAAGGTTACCAGCTTGTTTGGTTCAACCTATCTCTGTGAATCAGTGTTTTCTGACATGAACTTCATCAAGAACAAACACAGAACATGTCTCACTGATGCACATCTGAAAGATGCACTCACGGTTGCAGTTTCAAGTTACACACCAGATTATGGAGTACTGGTGAACAGCATGCAATGCCAGTCTTCTCACTAATAAGGATACCAATACCAGATGTCAGTGGCAACATGGCAGTGTTATGGCAAAGTTTAATTAAAATATTGAGGAATTGTGTTCAATTTAAAAGTGTATTCATGACATGTAACAGTTACAATTTTGTGAAAAATGCAGCAGATTTTGTCAGTTCAAAATGTGATAAGATTTATTTAAAAATATGTAAGCTGATTCTTTTTGCGGCAACATTCCATGTCCCCATGTTTTGCTTACAATTATTTTTTGTAAAATGTGCCAAATATGTACAACAAAGTATTTTAATTATACATTTAGATGTTTTCACGCCAGCTGGAGATGGGCACCAGCAACCCTCCCCTGCCCACTAATGGACAAGGGTGCAGAAAAATGGATGGATGGATGGATTGAGATGTTTGCCATTATTCAAATATAAACAAAATGCCTTTTAAATATTATTTTGTTTTTTACACACCTTTTTGTTGACTGACATGTTCAATTTCATGTGTCCCCAGTGCAGCGTAATAGATTTCCTCATGACATTTAAACTGTAATATATATATATATATATATATATATATATATATATATATATATATATATATATATATATATATATATATATTTATGTTTTTCTTCAATAAGTTGATTGACTGGACTACACCTTATTTTAATATGCAATTTAATCTACTGAAACTATTTTCACATTTGATATTTTCTTATTATACATGTCCCAGTACTAACTTTCCACCCTGTTATGATGTTTCATTTCTGCCTTCAAAATGTCTTAAATTCCACAAAAACCATTTAATGTAAGTGACATCATTTGGTTCGGATGCTAATTCAAACATGAAAAACAAAGCGAACTTCAACTGTCACCATCTCTGTACTTTTTCTTATCTTAAAAATGTTAAACCTGTATATGTTAAGCTTAAAGTTCCACGCTGTTAGGAAATACAGAGAAAAATGTTTATTCAGTATAATTTAAAAAACATAATGTTAGATTAAGTCATTAAAGGGTTAACCCTTCGGAGACAATTGACGCATATCCAAGTTTTTTTACATGTCTGATTTGGCGTGTCGTAGCTGCAAGACTCCGCCTCCCCAGTCTCACTTTCTACTGGTGTTTAAAGTGCACATGTTAAACTACACAACAGTTTTTAAATTGTGTTAATAGGCCAAGTAAAACCGGAGTTATGCTTAAATATGTAAACCATATGTTTCAATTAGCGAAATTGTAAAACTCGCTCCTTTCCACAGTGAGACGGAGCGCTCTCGCAACACAAAGAATACAATATAACAGATCCCATCACTCGAGCTCACGTATTAAACTAATAAGAGTTGACATTTTGTTGCAGATAAACGAAGCGCAAGTAACAGCGTAACAGCGCTGTTACTTGCACTGTTATGCAAGTAACAGCGCGAAAATAGAGAAAAAAAATGTACCGCGGGAACGGAGAACAGAAAAAAGAGAGGCACGTCAACAGATAGTTGTGATATCAGACGATCAGTAAAATCTACCTCGTAATTTGTATTTCGGACATTGTATTTTGTTTTTTTCTGTAAAGAATGATGAGAAGAATGAATGTGGGGCAGGCAGAAAAGCACTTTTTTGAGCTCGAAGATGAGGGAAACTCGCAGTCTGAGTCTGGAGCAGACAGCGAGGATTCTGATGACAATGTAGCGATTCAGTCATTCATATCAGGAAGAGAGAGAGAACATGGCTATCAGGAAGAAGATGATGTAAGGACAAACGTAGCTAAGCAAAGATTGAAACTGATAAGTTGGCGGCGCTGTGCAACTGCGCAGTCTCGATCACCGAGAGATGACGCTGCGGAGCCACTCCCCCACAGTGATCCCTGGAAGACGGAGGAGGATCCTGACAGTGTGCTGGGAGTAAGCAGGTTTCAGCCACGGCGAACACCCGGTGTCCAAATAAACAACCTGTCTTCTCATAGTCCAAAAGATCTTTTTTATTATATTTTGCCTCTGACACCGTGAAAACAATTTGCCTCAACACAAACAAAAATGCAGCAAAAAAAACATTACGGAAAAAGTACAAATGGAATGACATTGAAATGGAAGATTTGTAAATTTTTTTGGTCTATTGATATATATGTCTTTAGTTTCACTGCCCAGTATTCAGGACTATTGGAAGCAAAACAATATTTTGTCTGTGCCCCTTCCATGCAGTGATGTGTTTGTGCACAAATTAATGAATTACCTACATTTTGTTGATGATAATCTTCTAAACATGAGTTGTGTTAGAATTATTATTTGTTTAATCTTACTTATATGAAGCTTATAGTGTTATGCCACTTTTAGAAGTTTGTTCTGTCTGTTGTTTGTTCACTTCTTGTGTTGCAGAAGATAAGCGGCAGAACAGGAACACACTCCAACGACCTCGAGGAGAATGTGCTGTTCAGTTATCTTATATGGATAAGAGTTTGCTGTGTCAAGCTTCAACAGAGTATGCTTTTTTCTCTGTTTAGCTGTTGAAGCTGCATGTAACTAGGGCGTTTCCTGATCTAATAAAAGAGCGAGGTGAGCAGAGAAACTTCAGAGTGTTGGTCGGAGATTGTAACTGAAGCATTCTCTGAGCACTCTCCTCGCGAGTAAGAAACTCATCACTGACTCTTTGTCTCTGTTTTTTGCAGTGTGTAAGAAATGTCTAGTGTTTGAACCTGACATTTAATTGGTCCTTCGAGCCGGATACCGATATACCAGACGATCCAGGGGTGAGTAAAAAACCAGGAAGCCTGTGCACAGCATTAAGACCCTTTCCGGGACTGGTTTTTTCCTCACGAGCTGGAGTCCGACGGTTGACGGTTTTCCTCAGAGACTGGAGACACAGTGAGTAGTTTCAGTTTAAACAGTATAATAAAAAAAACCAGTTAAAGTCCGCGGGAGGCAGACTCCTCTAACTATAAGTTAAAATCTGTGTGGGACGGCGGCGTCTGGTAAGAAATTAAAACCCTGAGAATCCTAGGCACTATCAGGTAAAATAAAAGCAGTTAAAGTCCGCGGGAGGGCAGACTCCCCTAACTCTATCAATCAATAAATCAATCAAATTTTATTTGTATGGCACATTTCGGCAGCAAGGCATTTCAAAGTGCTTTACATAATTAAAATAAAAACAGAAAAATCAGTGAGAAAGAGAGAAATAAAAAATAATAATAATAATAAACATTACATCATTAAAACGTCGAAAAAGTTAGTTAAATTCTCTGAGTTAGTTAAATGCTGTATGGGACGGCGGCGTCCCCTGCTAAAGGACGCGGGAGTCCTCTACTAGGTAGTTAAATTCCGCGAAGGACAGGAGCGTCCTACTTAAAAGTGTAAAGTGTGTGAGTGAATGAAAACTGATATCACTAGATAAACAGTTTTATACCAAAACAACGGGAACAAATGGTGAGATTTTGTGGATGTTTGTAGACAAGAAAACTCCGCTCTCTGAGTTGAAGTGAGTTTTACCACAATCTATTTATCACCATCCTGTTGAAATTTTCCAGTGTTTAGAACACAGCAGGTGTTAGACCACACTGGACTAAATTTAGTTCAAAATGGGTAAAGGGGGAAGCAAACATAAACAGAAGGTCTTAGAAGACCTGTCTAGTAAGGATGGAAAAGAGTTGAAAAAATAAATGAGGATGCAGTAAACCGCTTTGTTACTGGGTAAGCAGTACGATTTTAATGGCAGTTAAGTACCACAGGATATATATAAGGAGAGCAGTAGGTGGCATTCCACATCCTAGAGAAGATTAGAACAATGTTTGGAGGACATGGAGAATCTTGAAAACCTACTATCTAAACGGTGCCGAAACAACAGGTCTGGATGCAGGTTATAGGGCCCGACTGGCATCATGTAAAGGGAATTATGATCCTTTAATAGACAACGCGACCCTCCAGTAACAGAGGAACAGGGGAGTGAAAACCTGAATACTAAAGTGGGAGAGTTGCTCACCAGGATCAGAGCTAGGTACCATAGACAGGCTAACTATACAGAAATCGGTAGATGCAAACAGAAGCCTGAGAATCATTTGATGATTTTAGAGTGAGAATGGAAAAGGTGTTTAAAACCCATAGTGGACTACAGGAGGACAATAATGACAGGGTGTTTACAGACAGCAGTTAAAAAATGTATTACATGCAGGATCTAGACCAGAAATAAATGGATGGATTTGAAACACTTCATAGGGATGGGTATAGTACACTCGGAGACTACATTAACCATGCCTTACATGCAGAAAAAGTGACCAAAGGAAAACAGAAATCCACACCGGTTTCTACCTTTTTCCAAGGGGAGGAAACAGAGGTTTTCTACCAGGGAGGAAGGGACAGAGGTAGAAGCAGAGGACGTGGGAGAGGACGGAGCAGGGGGCGAGGATTTGGTCCACACCCAGAAACTCGAGCTTGTTGGAAGTGTGGAAAAAGGGCATCTAAAGGACTGTAGAGTTCCCAACACCAACAATCAGCATGACTAGATGATGTTGAGAAAGAAAAGATCTTGAAACAGGGGAAGAGGAAATTTTGAATTTAGAGTACTTATTTTTCGAGGAGAGATACAGGCCAGAGGTGACTTTGATGATAAAAGGGAATCTACTCACAAGCAATGTCAGCCAGCCTCTCCACCTTTGAACCCCAAAAGGGAGCCAAATCCTGTTGTATGTAGTGACATTCTACTAGCATCAAAAACCAAAGAAGATTGTTTGATAGACTCTCTGGCACTATTGAAACACCTATTACTACAAGGACACAAGGTCAACAAAAATAAACTCCAATTAGTACAGCCAGCAGTAAAGTATCTAGGTCACCAACTAGCATCTGGGGGCCGTACAGTAATACAGGATAGAAAAGCAGCAATACTACAGGCTCCAAAGCCACAGACAAAAAAACAAATGATGTCATTCTTAGGGCTGACAAACTATTGTAGAAGTTGGGTGCCAAATTATGCTGAGATAGTTGCGCCTCTGAGTGCACTAATCTATACTACAGAAATGAAAATGACAGAAACTGAGTTGGACCACAGAAGTGAAGAAGCATTCTGTAAAATAAAACAAGAATTGTGGGAAGTGGAACACTAGCTCTTCCAGATTACAAGAAGCCGTTTGTCCAAATGGTTGATAGCAGAGATAAATTTATGACCTCGGTTTTGTCCCAAAACACGGAGATAAGATGAAACCCATAGCTTTTTATTCTGCTAAAATGGACGCAGTAACCTGTGCTCAGCCTCCATGCATTAGAGCTGTAGTTGCAGCCTCAATGGCAGTGACCGCAAGTGCAGATGTGGTCCTTTTTCATGAGCTAATACTTAAAGTGCCACATGCAGTATCCGCATTATTATTACAAACAAACATGACATTTCTGTCACCAGCAAGGCATTTGTCTTGCATGTCCATCCTGTTGTCTCAACCACATCTAACAACAGAGCGGTGTACAATTCTAATCCTGCAACACTTATGCCAACCTTAGATGATGGAGAACCACATGATTGTGAAGCCTTGGCAACAACTACAGCAAATGTAGGGAGGATCTGACAGACACCCCATTAACAAAAGGAATCACAGTATATGTGGATGGTTCTTCTAAGAAAGACCAATTTGGGAAAACTAGAACGGGATATGCTGTGGTAACATCGAGCAAAGTGCTAAAAGCTGCGGCGTTACCACAACATTTCTCGCTCAGGCTGCTGAACTAATAGCATTAACAGAAGCCTGCAAACTAATGAAAGGAAAAGATGTGACAATTTATACAGACAGCCAGTATGCGTTTGCTACAACTCATACCTTCGCACAATATTGGCAAAATAGGGGAATGGTTACCTCTACAGGAAACTGCTACACATGCAGATCTGCTAAAAGAACTTTTAAAGCAGTAAAACTCCCAAAACATTAGCAATAGGCAAATGTGCAGCACACACCTCTAATACTGATTCTGTTTCACTGGGAAATGCATTTGCAGATAAAACAGCTAAGCAAGCAGCAATGGGAGAAAAAGAAGTACTGTGGTCCACAGAAGAACAAATCGATAATGAAATATTGAAAGACATGCAAAACAAGCAAGCACACTAGAACAAAAAACCTGGATAAAAAGTGGAGCAACTGTAAAAAATGACTTATACATCTGACCAGAAGGAAAACCAATCCTACCAAAAATCTATATAAATGGGCAGCAATATTGAGCCATGGGAAACACATGTCTCAACAGGAGGGATGGTAGGATTAGTAAATCAGCATTATACAACCTATGGTTTTAATCTATATTCAAAAAATTTTTGTAGAGCTTGCCTCATATGCGCTAAGCACAATGCTCAAGGTAATCTACGTCCAAAGCGAGGGAGGTTTCCAACACCTAACTATCCTTTCCAGAGTATACACATGGACTTTATAGAACTAAATCAAAGTGAAGGGAAAAAGTACTGTCTAGTGATCATAGATTCATTTTCAAAATGGATAGAACTGTTCCCAACTAAAACACCAGATGCCCTAACAGTGGCAAAAGCCTATGTAAAGACATAATACCCAGATATGGAATACCAGAAAAAATCTATAGTGATAATGGTACACACTTTGTGAACCAAGTGGTAAAAACATAGGAACTGCCTTCCACATAAACTTAAAAAAAAACCACTGCAGCTACCACCCACAAAGTGCAGGACTGGTAAAAAAAAATGAATGGTACTATAAAAATAGATTAAAGAAGTGTATGGAAGAAACAGGAAGGCCCTGGACACGGTGTTTGGACCTAGTTAAAATGTATATAAACATCACTAGTACATCAGGGCTAACACCTTATGAAACACTATTTGGGAGACCGTACAGACTTCCATTATTCAAGAATGAATGGGAAGCAGAGGATGAACCTAACTTAGCAGACTATATGAAAAAACTATATGAGAAAATCACCAAGTGGGAAGGTCCTATCAGGTCTTGTTGACACAGGAACTGCAGTTAAGATAGCAGAAAGAACACATGGATCCACTTAGCACATTGTAAACTGGTATACAAAAGATGACTAAAATAACTCTCTTGGTAATAACCTTCACTGCTACAGTATTGCTAAGTTTTTTGATCATCAGCCTTTTTACCTTTTATAAACAAAGTTTTGCCTACCTTCAGTTAGACCCCAGAGGAAGCCCGTGGTACAAAGGGAACTGTATTTCTAGTATACAGTTGTCTCAAACCGGTGAAGATAGTCCACAACTCTGCCGAGGGGTTCGTAGGAAGGGAATCAAAACATAAAACATGATGACTAAAGAAATAAGGTGATCTTTGGTGTAGGAGCTACGGTCATTATTATTGCAGCTCTCCTGTTGTTCTGGTATGAAATAAAATTAAAAGAGGAACACGTTACGCCGAGGAAAAGAGGGACGACTCCATCGCGGCTGATATAGAGTTGATGAATATGTAAATCTATAGAAGGTTCTAAGGTTAGGAACATAGACAAACCATGCAGCGGGTCAGGTGAAGTGGTTGTAGATGAAATATACCTGTGCGTTAATGCATCTAGATTGACAACTGTGGTTTCCCTAGACCTAAATAAGATCGAGATAGGGGGTTACCCAGGCTCTGCCTGGCAGGTTATGATTGGTATATGGCATCACGAGACTATAGTGTAAGCTGGAACAACGTTTTGCCTATACGGGGACAGCTGGAAGCCAAATCCAACGAAGAAACACCGAGCACAGTACTGGGCTAAAGTTATGCATCTGGGAAAATCAATAAAGAGCTGAAAATAATCATAAACACCACAAACAATCCAATTCCTTTCGAAAATGATGTTCCTTGTTTCCACTTTTCCTTATGGATCGAGAAAAGCGGAAACGACCCCTATAAAATGTTTCCCTGTGCCAGAACTTTACAGAGTCAAGTAACACCGCCCAGGCATAATGGTTGCGGGCCCACACTCAACCAAACTCGCAAGTTCTGAAATAACTGTATTTAATGCAGAGGGTGATGATGTAGATGAGCTAATTAGAATAACCACAGGAGTTACCAGCCGAAGCAACAACTGGCTTCTAATGATAGAACAGGCTGCAAAGTTCCACAAGGGATTGTGTGGTATGTATGGGTCCACGACCACTTTGAGAGTGGTTCCAGCTACGCTCCCAAATGAATGTTTGATTCCACTTATGAATGCAACAAATCCTACAGGAATTGCAGTGTATGGATGAAGTATATCCACTCTCCCTCTTGGAAAAACAGACCTGTCTTCTCTAGAAATGTGGCCCGAAATAACTTCACTTGCATCCAACGTTCTGGTAACGGACCTAAATTAGGAACTCTCACAGCAGGAAATTGTTCAACTATAGTAAATGTAACTCGGCACTTCCACCCATTATCCCGCAGTGACATCTGGTGGTGGTGTGGAGATAACAGGTTGTTTGACAAACTGCCGTCAAATACTACTGGTTTGTGCACTGTAGTAACTCTGCTGTTACCTGTTTCAATATATCCTATGACAGTACCACAATTACTTGACTCACTAGGTAATGTGCTTCCATCAGTGTGGCACCAACGTCAGAAACGCTCACTGAAAGATGACGATGATCCCACATACATAGATAGTATTGGGGTCCCACGTGGTGTACCTGATGAATATAAGTTGGTAAATCAGATATATGCAGGTTTTGAATCATCTATCTGTTGGTGGTGTACTATAAATAAAATGTTGATAGAATAAACTACATCCACTACAATGTCCAGAGGTTAGGTAACAAAACAGAGCAAGGTTTCTCAGCCGTCCACGAGCAACTGTCAGCTACCTCCCTGATGGCTTTCCAAAATCGCATTGCTGTGGATATGTTGTTGGCAGAAAGGGGTGGGGTCTGCGCCCTTTTTGGGGAGCAGTGCTGCACCTTCATTCCCAACAATACCGCTGCGGATGGCAGCCTCACCAAGGCCTTGGATGGTTTGAGGGCCCTGAACAGCAAGATGAAAGACCACTCTGGAGCTGATACAGAAATGTGGGACGGTTTGGGTAATGTATTTGGCCGATATCAACAACTAATAGTCTCTGTCTTAATTCCCATAGCTGTGTTTGCAGCAATACTGACCTTGTGTGGATGTTGTTGTATTCCCTGTATTAGAGCTTTAATACAAAAGCTCATCACCACTGCCATCACTCCGATGCAGGAACAAATGTATTCTCTCCTTCCTCCTGACGACAATAAAAATGTAACAGATGCAGAGTCCAGTGATGAAGAAGATGAAATGTCTCTCAACTTTCCAGACTTGTATCTTGACTCAAATGTTCCTATGTTGAACTTGTAAATACAATGTTAATGATGTAAGGTGTGAATGTGTCCTTTTCCCTCTGAGTGTACCTGTTTTGAACCGCTTAGTGAATTACCAATAGAAAATCGAAAGAAGTTATTGAGTAAGGACTAGATCTGGCTAAAAATGGCATAAACAGGAGGGAAATGTTAGAATTATTATTTGTTTAATCTTACTTATATGAAGCCTATAGTGTTATGCCACTTTTAGAAGTTTGTTCTGTCTGTTGTTTGTTCGCTTCTTGTGTTGCAGAAGATAAGCTGCAGGACAGGAACTCACCCCAACAGCCTCGAAGAGAATGTGCTGTTCAAGTTATCTTATATGGATAAGAGTTGCTGTGTCAAGCTTCAACAGAGTATACTTCCCCCCCTTTAGCTTCATGTAATTAGGGCGTTCCTAATCTAATAAAAGAGCGAGGCGAGCAGAGAAACTTCAGAGTGTTGTTCGGAGATTGTAACTGAAGCTTTCTCTGACCACTCTCCTCGCGAGTAGAAACTCATCACTGACTCTTTGTCTCTGTTTTTTGCAGTGTGTGATAAATGTCTAGTGTTTGAACCTGACAAGCATCAACATCTTCTACTGTCTGGTGGAGATGAACGACGTCTCATTTTATCAGGAGATCCAACGGCTGCTGGATTCAGGGAAGCAGCTCTCAGAGACTGTTCAGCTCTGGCCTTCATGCTGCAGATGTCAGAGGTTCTGGATGAGTTGGACCTGGAGAAGTACAACACAACAGAGTATGTACTACTGAGACTTGTTCCAGCTGTGAAGAACTGCAGAAAGGCTCGGTGAGTCCATATGTTTTCATTGTGTGAATGCTGATTCAGCACTATTGTCCTCCTGTTTCTTCTTCTTTCTTCAAGTTGATTCTGGAAGTTTTTGACCTTTCACCACTTCCTTCATCCTCTTGATGATTTCAGCCATTCAAACATCTAAACATTCAGTTCATCCAGGACAGCTGCAGCTTCTGGTTTTAGACATTTTGATCTTTTTAAAATATTTAACTTTTTATCAGTTTTCAGGTTGAATTGAATAGAAAACCCTGAACTCTAGAAAATGTTTGTTTTCTCAAAGATCCAATCTGCCAGAGAGATGTTTTAAACTTTAATCTCCTCTTCACTCATTGAGCTGCTGTTCCATAATTCACCTTTTAGGATCTTTGACTTTGAGACCAAAATGTGTTGATTTTTCTCTGGTTCCAGAAAAAGTCCTAGTTTCTGTCAGATCCTCCCAAAGCTCTGAGAATCTTCTTCCGAAGCTGGAACCATTTTTCTCATCAACTCTTCATTTGACGCCTTTGTTGAAGCTGTCCTCCATGAAGACCTGCAGAGACATGAGCTTCACCTCTTTAGACATCCCAGCCTCTTTAGTTCCTGGATAATTTTCACTGCTTCACCATGAAGATGCTGCTGGACCCAAATGCTCCGTCTCCTCCAGGGGGTTTGCTCTTCAGCTCTTTAGGAGTTTAGCAACAATTTCTTCTGACATCCAAACCTTTGTTCCTCTGAGACGATGGACAGACCACTGCAGAGACATGAGCTTCACCTCTTTAGACATCCCAGCCTCTTTAGTTCCTGGATAACTTTCACTGCTTCACCCACAACTGGGAGCATCATGTGTCTGGTCTGCTCCCAGTTTCCTCTGTGGCATTGTGATGGACCGAGTTAAAACAGGAGGAGTCACAGGATATTAATTAGAAAAATAGGGTTTTTTATTTTAACCCAAATATTATAAAAGGACAAAAGATGAACTCAGCTCATAAAAGAAACAAAACTGAACTCTGGCAAAAAAGTAAACAAACTGGCTGCACAAACAAACATAACTGACCTAACAAATAAATGACACACAAGGGTAACTAAACAGAATACAATTACAAACACAAAAACAAATAACAGTACAGCTCAGTTTGGTTAAACTAAAAACTCTCAAATGAAAATCAAAAGTATTGAAGTTTAAATACTAATATTTACTTAAATACAAAACTTATCTAAACAAAGAAACTACAAATTTCCCCTGCCAGCAGGAACTAGTGGTGCAGTCCAATCAGCATTTAAGCCTGCTGAGCCCCATCTTTTGTCAGCCCACTCCAAGGCAGGTAAGTACTGGCAAAAACAAAGAGTTAGTCTTAAGCAAACAAACTAAACTTAAGTTGATACAAATACACATGCTAAATAATTGTGCGCGCCAACATAAAGAACAAATGTATCCAAATCAACTAATAAATGTTTTACTGAAACTAAAGTGTTGGGTTTGAATGAAAAACAAATTGTGCATAAAAGTTACAGACTTAAAAATGTGGCCATGGATTTCGTCATCACACACTCCCCCACTTCCTGATCTTCCCTCTGGCACCGAGAAAGGTAATCAGCAGTGGTGTTGTCTTTACCGGGGATGTAGTGAACCTTAAACCGAAACGGCTGCACAGCAAGATACCATCTGGTGATTCTCCCATTTGTGTCCTTCATTCTTTCTAGCCACTGGAGGGCTCTGTGATCAGTCTGAAGTGTGAATTCTCTTCCTAGCAATAATATTTAAATGAATCAAGGGCCCATTTAATAGCCATAGCTTCCTTCTCCACAGTTGCATACCGCCTCTCTCTTGGTAGCAGCTTGCGACTGATGTAGGCAACTGGATGTTGGTCCTTTGGTGGTCCCTGCAGAAGCACTGCCCCAAGGCCTCTTTCAGAAGCATCAGTCTGCAACAAAAGTCTTTTGCAAAATCCAGTGAATGCAAAACTGGATTCTTACTCCGAGATTGGCTAATGTCCTTAAATGCTGCAATGGCATCTGCTGTCCACTGAATTTAATGGGACTTCTGGAGCCCGTCATGTCTGTTAAGGATGTTGCTCTAGCTGAGAAATTGGGGGTGAATCTATGGTAGAATGCTGCCATACCAAGAAAAGACTGCAGCCGTTTCCTGGTTTGTGGGAGCGGACAGGATGCTATCACATTGATTTTATCAACTTGAAGTTTCAGAGTACCACCTCCAATGGTGTACCCCAGGTACTGTATTTCTGTCCTAGCAATAGCACACTTTGCTGGATTGATAGTAAGGCCTGCTGAACGCAGCCGATGTAGGACCTCCTTTAGATAGTCAACATGCTCTTCCCAAGTTCCACTGAAAACCACAACATCATCAAGGTATGCACAGGTTAATGCTGAGCCCACAGAGTACCTGATCCATTAGTCTTTGAAATGTTGCTGGGCCCCATGCAGACCGAATGGCAGGACTGTGAACTCGAACAATCCCCAGGGGGTGCGAAATGCTGTCAGCTCCTGGGACTGTTTGGCGAGAGGCACCTGCCAGTAGCAGTTACAGATCAATAGTTGTTAAATATCTTGCTTCCCCCAGGTGCTCAATGAGGTCATCTATACGTGGCATTGGGTAAGAGTCAAATTTTGATATGGAGTTGAGGTACCTGAAGTTGATGCAAAATCTTATTTTGCCATCCTTTTTGGAACCAACACAACAGGGTTGCACCACTCACTTGTTGAAGCTTGGATGATTCCTAGAGAGAGCATGAGGTCCATCTCCTCCTTCAGCTCCACCCGGAAGCGTTCGGGTATCCTGTAACTCATGCGCTTTATAACAGCGTCTGGTTTTAGAGCAATGCTGTGCTCCACCAGAGTGGTGCGACCTGGGCACTCTTGAAATATCTCAGAAGTAATAAGAGGTGTTACCTGAGACTGTTGCTCGCTGGTGAGATGGCTTAGGTCCAGCACAGAGGATGTTACTGAAGGCAAATAGTCATCAACTTCCTCCTCCACTCTGAATAAGCAACACCTCAGTTTCATTCTCCTTCCATTGAACCCACTCCTTGAGAAGGTTAACATGGAGCACTCAACTCTCTCGCTGGAGACCTGGTGTAGAGACTTGATAGGTAGGTCCAGTTTTCCTCAGTACTTCAAAGGGTCCCTGCCACTTTGCAAGCAACTTGCTGTCAGAAGTTGGCAACAGTACTAGAACCTTCTGACCAGGAGCAAAACTTCTGTGGCGAGCCTTCTTGTCAAACCAAACCTTTTGGTGTTTCTGAGCAGTTGCCATGTGACTCTGGGCCAGCTCACTCATCTGCTGCAGTTTATCCCTCATATGGAGGACAAATGAAATAACATTGACAGGATCTTCTTTACTTTGATCTCCCTCCCATGCATCTCTCAGCAGGGTCAGAGGGCCCCTCACATCATGGCCATAAAGGAGCTCAAATGGGGAGAAACCAGTGGAAGCCTGAGGTACCTCCCTGTAAGCAAAAAGGAGGTATGGGAACCACTGATCCCAATAAGACCCTGTATCATTAACAAACATACGAAGCATTTGTTTGAGGGTTTGGTTAAAACGCTCCGTCAGGCCATCTGTCTGTGGGTGGTATGGTGTTGTCCTCATGCTCCTGATGCCCAACAGCTTATAGACCTGTTTCAACAGTGTGGACATAAAGTTAGTGCCCCGATCGGTGAAAATCTCCTGTGGAAATCCAACTCTTGAGAAAAGCTGAATCAGTGAGGAAGCCACATGTTTTGCTTTAACAGTTTTTAGTGGAAAAACTTCAGGATATCTTGTCGCATAGTCTGTGATGACTAGCATGAAGCGATTTCCAGATTTACTTTTTTCCACCGGGCCAACTACATCCATCCCAAGACGCAGAAAAGGTGTGCCAATAATAGGGAGGGGTTGAAGTGGTGCTTTGGTAGGAACTCTAATTGAGGTTTTCTGACATTCAGGGCAACTTCTGTAAAACAGGGCAACATCTGATCTTAAAGCAGGCCCGAAAAAATGCCGCTTAATACGAGCAGTGGTCTTATACTTCCCAAGGTAGCCAGCCCAGGGAATAGAGTGTCCCATAGTAAGCACTGTCTCACGAGCCTCCTTAGGGACAACTAACAGCTTAAACTGGCCATGTTGATGATATAATATGCCATCTTGCAGTATATACTGCTCTTTATTTCTGTCAGATCCTACAGAGGCCTCCCTCCTAGCCTTCAGCAACAGGGCAGATAAAGTCGGATCATTCTGCTGCATTTGTCTGGTGTTTGTGGGTATTGAAAAACCCAGTGGCACATCTGGAGCCACTTCAGCTGAAGTGTCACCCAGTGCATGTTGAAATTTCTCACACCTTCTTTGACTGCGTGGCTTACAAGTCTTTCCAGGTTCTGTCTACAACTCAGCCTCAAAAAAGGTAAAGCACTAAGTGTTGCAAAATGCTCATCTTGATTTTTAGCTTGGGCCCTGGTTACAGCCACATTACAGCTCTGCACATCCCTCAACAGGTCATAGATGACTGGCAGATCCTCCCCCAAAACTACAGGATAGGGTAGGTTATCAGCTACCCCAACCTTCAACAGATAGGGAGCCCCCTGCACCTCAACAAACATATCAGCAGTGGGGTATGATTTCTCATCACCATGTACACAGCAAACTGATAGTTTCAGAAGGGCATATACAACTAGTTGGTACATGGTTCTTGTGCACTAGAGTCTGTGTGCTGCCAGTATCTATTAAAGCATTCATTTCATGTCCAGCAATCTTCACTGCAATGATTTTACTTGACTGTTTTATTTCAGGTTTAATATTCACATTCTGATGAGGCACAAAACACATTTGAGTTAGCTTACTTTGATTCTTGGGGCACATGGGTTTGGTGTGACCTTCTTGTCCACAGAGGTAACACACTGGAGGCCTTTTTCCTGCCTTAGAGGGCTGGTTTTCTCTTAAGAAAAGCTTACCCACACCCATTGTTAACCTTTGATGAGGCTGAGAAGGTTGTAACCGACGTGAATCTTTGGCAGCTCTCCATGCACTGTTGCTCCATGGCTGACTCCTACTTCTGGCAGCTACAAACACGTCAGCCAGAGTAGCAGCTTCTGCAGCAGACTTTGGATTGTGCTCCTTGATCCAGACCTGAAGCTCAGGACACAACATTCTCAAAAATTGTTCCAGAATAATCTGTTCACCAACTTGTTTCACAGTTTTATCTTTAGGCTGAATCCACTTCTCATAAAGTTCTTTCAGCCTTGAATTTAATTCCTTTGGACTCATCAAGATCATCAAGGCAGCCAAATCTTTAAGTTTCTGGATTTGTGTCATATTTTGTAAAATGGCAGCTTTTACATTTCCATATTCCAGTGAATCATCCACATCCATATTAACATAGGCACAACGAGCCTTACCCGTCAGAAGAGGAATAAGATGGAAAATCCAGTCTGACTTTGGCCAACGATAAGCAGCTGCAATTCTCTCAAAAGTGGTCAGAAAGTGTTCAATATCATCAGCTTTCTGGGGACTCGACTCCCTGCTCATATGGAGCTGCAGCTCAGGCAGGAGTTTGATGTTGGCAGGAAGCAAAACAACATGGAAGCAGGTGATGAGTTTCCATTTAGTGTCAATTCCACTGATGGAGCAAATGACAAGTCAGTCGTCCTCCAAACCACTGAGAGCAGCTTCCAGAGGAAATCTGAGTTTGTTCTGACAGTCAGACTCTATCAGGAAGACCACAGTCTCCTGGACATGAAGGAGACAGAAATAATACAAAGATCATTCATTAAATACTGACTTTGTGAAGGTTATGGTGTTAAAGTCCTTTAATTCAAACATCTTGATTCAGCTCTTATTTTGTAGGACAGGAAATGAGATCTTACCTTTGTAAAGCTTTGTGTGCAACTGTTGGAGCTGAAATACCATCTAAGGAGTTGTTTTGCGAAAGGATTCTTGGCAGGCTCTAGTTCAAACTGACCTGACTCCCTTCCTTCCATTTGTGTACAAAGTGCACAGATGGACTCGGAAGGAATGTGGTCTCGAGGGATAGCATTAACAAATTGGTCTGTTTGGTAGTTCTGAGAAGGAGCAGATGATTAGGTCTGTTGAAATCATGAGGTCTTATGTCCTTATTTGGACTCGTATTAAAGGTCGCCCAACAAACACTGGAGGAAAGCAGCTGAGAGTCTGTTGGCAAAAACAACACCCTTTCTCCATTGGTTGAAACCTTCCAATGAACACTCATGGAGACTTGAGAGTATAAAAACTGTTGAATTTGAGACTTCGGGGAGATTTTGTTGAGAGATTTTTGTTATGGATTTTACGTGTTGAACTGACGAAACTGATTCCGTGGGTGTAATAAATCTCCGGCTCGTCTATGGCCTAGCAGCAAGAACTACGTCTCTGTGTATTATTTTCTTACTTATATTTTTGAGAATAGCCACCCTTCAATTCCTCAATACAACAAGCTCCAGCAGTTCACTGAGTCATTCTCATGTGTTCACCTGGAAAATAGATTTAAAAATGACTTATCATGTTGTTCTTTATGATAATGTTCCCATTTCTGCAGCGTCTCTGATGAAGGATTCAGAACTGGAACTAAATGACCCACATCAGTCTGACAGAGAAAAGGATCAATATTTTCTAGTTGATGGTTCAGAAACTGAATCAGCACAAAATGAGAAAATGATCAACTTTCACAATCTGAGCTGTAATGGATGTTGTAAAACTCTGAATTAGACGGATTCATGAGTGGCAACGAGCTGCAGTTAAAATACAACCAGCCAGAAAAACATCATTAACAGATTAATGAACAAAAACTGGAGACATAAAATATCTGATGATAAATGATGGAGACGGGCGTGGAAGGAAACATGGAGGGAGAAAAACACCCGACTGAGTTTAAGATCCTGAGAAACTTTTAGAAAAACTTTGAGTTTCTTTGTTGATCAAATGTTCTGGTTCTGCTGGTTTGGACTCTTTAACCCAGTTTGACTGGATCAGATGTTAGAATCAGTTCATCAAGTTTCTTTACATTCAGGGAAATTAATTTTCTACATTTTATTATTTATTTGTTCATATTTCAGTTTTAACTGCATCCTGTTGCTTCAGCTCATCTTTTATTCTTTATTCAGATTGAATGCTGCAGTTTGTCAGAGACCAGCTGGACGTCTCTGTTCTCAGCTCTGAAGTCCAACCCGACCCATCTGACAGAACTGGACCTGCAGAACCAACCTGGAAGGTTCTGGACTGAAGGAGCTCTGTGGTTTTCTACAGACTGAAGGCTGCAGACTGGAAACATTGAGTTGTAATGATATAATTATTGATATTTCAGTGAATAATTATCTATAAATCATAAATCAAAGTTCATATCTTCTGATCTAATAAATATTTTCTGAGTTTGTTCCTGGATCCAGAGTTTAATTTAGTCCCTCTGAGTTGGACCTGCTGATCTGAGGTCAGAACAGGACAGCATTCGGACCCCCAGTGTGTAGAAATCCCCCTCAGGTCACGCAGGTCAAAGGTCATTCAACCCAGTCTAGAAAAGTGAATTCCTGGAATCTGACAGGAACAAATCAATAATCAATGATTGATGCTTCAACACTTTGATCAGAACCTGGAATGATTTTACTGACTAAAATCCTCCAACACATCATGACCCAGTACCAGGTTCTGGTTCTGGTTCTGAAGTCAGCAGGTCTTTATTGAAGCAGCAGCTTGTTGGCTTTAATATTCATGAGAATCTTGAACTGGTTCTGTTGGACTGGTTCACCTGCATCCTGTTGGCTTCAGCTCATCTTTTATTCTTTATTCAGGTTGATCAGCTGCAGGTTGTCAAAGATCAGCTGTGATTTTCTGGCCTCAGCTCTGAAGTCCAACAGCCTCCGTCTGACAGAACTGGACCTGGATGGAAACAACCTGAAGGATTCAGATGTTCAGCAGCTGAAGGATCTTGTAGAGACTTTAGAGTAAGTAAATGTTTGTAGTGAGTCCAGCTGCTGTCAGCATGTTGAGCTAAACCCAGTTAGCATCAGAGCAAAGCTCCAGTGTTCCCAGTAAAGCTGCAGCTTCTCAGTGGGAGGAGAATGGTTCAGGCTTCCTGATTGGACACAGAGACAGCAACCAGCCAATCAGAGCAGCAGCAGCTTGCTGTGTTTGTGTTGGTGTGAAGATGAGTGTTGTTGCTGTGTCCATGTCTCCAGGACGTCCAGCTGGACTCCAGCGTCCAGCATGTCTAGAGACAGTGGTCCTCATTCATCAAACTGTGGCAGCAGCAGATCTGATCTCAGATCTGCTTGTTCTCTCAGTTCAACAGGAAACAACTGATCAGGTTCATCTTGGTCACAGCTCTGAGATCAGTCTGACTGCAGCCTGGAAACCGTCTACTGGATGTGCTGCGTCACTGACTGCTGCAGGAGAGAGGCTGGAAACACTCACTGATCTGATCCTTCTTCTCTCTGCAGGTTCTGATCTCTGTAAAGTAGAGAACGGTCTCTGTGTCCTGCTGATCCTCAGAGGTTGAAGCTGCAGCAGTTTGAGTCTAAAGAGACTCTGACTGGATCCTGATGATGACCTCTGACCTCCAAGATGTCTGTCATTTAGTGTCGTTTGTCTCTGTGGATCAATAAAGATCCGATTCAAACTGGGCTCCATTTAGAGGCTTCATGGAGTTTTGATCTGAACTGGATTCAACTGGAAAGTTGATCTTTTTTCTCTCTGGTTCATTTTCATCCTGGAACCAGAAATGGTCTGAGATGGAAACATGGGAATCATTTCAGTTCAGCTCTGAATCATGAAAGACATTCAAACCTCTTTTCTCTGCTGCTTCTTCTTCTGCTGACAGGAAAATGTTCCTCAAAGCTCCACAGATAAAAAGATGCTTTACTGGAAACTGCAGAGAAACTTCAGCTTCCATCACAGAAACCAGTTGAACCAGTTTAGAACTGGATGTCCCACAGAAACTCTGATTGTTTTTGTGTTTTACTTTTTTACTTCCTGGTTTGATGTTTTATTGATCAAATTAACGAGACATTTTACATGTAATACAGTTTTTAAATAGTTAATATTTACTAGCAAAGTTTAAACAAAGTTGTAAAACAAATTATGTGACTGCAGCCGCGGATCACGTCATCGGGGGGCGGGGCCAATGGAAGCAGCTTTATGTACGTCACGCTGCTGTACCAGCCAATACCAACGCCCGCTAGCATCACAGCTAACATAATCATTTAGTAATACATTACGTGGGAGGTTCTGGGCTTTAATATCAACATTTGCTTTTATAACAGCACTGTAAAAAATAGTCACTCAGATTTAAAGACTGTAAATCAATTTAATTCAAAAACAGAGCGATCCAGAGAAGTCCTGTCAATTTTCACTTCCATGCTTGTTTGATATCTTGCTGACTAGAAAGATACAAAGTGGCAAACTATTGCTTAATAAAATGTATAAATCCTGAATCACTAACAGATAAACTACAGAAATTAAGACTAAATTATAAAAGATATAACACTGTTCTGTTCACATTGTTACATTAGTGATTTGTAAAACTTGAGGGCAGAAGAGGAATTGATGTTTGAACTGAAATAAATATAAATCTGCTTCTGGTTTGTTCATTTGCATGAGAAATTAAAATAATTAATAAAAATAAATATATTCTTTGAGAGAACAAATCAGCTTCCAGTTCAAACCGAATACTTTAAAAAAATATATAGGAAAATGTGTATAAAACAGTGATTAAATAGTAGCTTCATAAATGTTTATATCTCAAATTAAGGTAGTAAATCAGATAAAACCGAACCTGGGTTCTGTTTAACCACTGCAGTACTGCGTGTCGCCGCTGGGTGTCGCTCTATCTCCATTTTATTCCTGCTAGTCTAACGGAGCAGATTAAGATCAACCTGATTGATCTACAGGGAGTCAATCATTGGTTGGTTCTCATCCTGTTTGTTGTCCTTCATCTTCTGAAAACATCTGTATGGTTTTGGTTTTTATTAAACTGAAGAACATCGATTTGTTTCAGCCTCATCATGTTTACAAACTAAATATTTAATATTAAAAGTAGATATTTTTGTCCATATTAACCTTTTGAATTAAATATTTAGTTTATAACGCTGACATTTATAAATGTATGAAAAACATGGTGAAAATATGACCTTAAAAAAATGATCATAAATAAAAACATTATTTTTTATAATGTAATGATTTGTGGGCAGATTCAAGTTTTATTTTTACATTTACTCTTTTAATCAGTTAATATATTATTCCAGTGTCTTGTGATAAATAACTATGTGCTGAAGGTCAGTGTGAGGTCAGGGATGTCTGAGTCCAGGTGAAGGTTCGTTCCTACAAGGTTATTTTGTGCTTCAGCTAGAAAACAGATGTTTCATCTGCAGCTAAAGAGGGAAGAGCTGAACAGAGTCTAGGAAAAGTTATTGTGTGATGATTTGTTATTGTTATTGGTAATTAGTTATTGTATTTGGTCTCTGGATGATGTTCTGAGATCCCAAATATATATCTTTGTATCCTTGTATTCAATAAATCAGACTAATTTTACCTCACTGACTCTTTGTTCTGCTTTAATCCTTTGCATAAGGATGTAGGGGAGATTTACTGATCTTAGTTTGGTGTTTCCTCCCGGTTCTTGAAGGATTTATGGATTTGCAGTCCTGATCACTGCAGATCCAACTCTGAGGGTCGACCCATAAATCAGGAGAGCAGAAACCTGTTGCAGTCGAAACTGTCTAATTCTGCAGGTTGAGCTCACTAAAGCAAGAGTGTTTGTATCTGAGGCGTCGTTCAATAATAACTAAGTTAGTTTATAGAGATGGAAACGTGCCTGTCCAGTATCCATCTAGACCAACAGGAGATGAAATTGCTCATCTTAGACATTTTAAAGAACAGTCAGCAGGTCAGCCTCCATCCAGGGAAAAACTAGTGATGGATCCAGGGCCGTTTAAGGTCACCATCTAGGCTCTGAGCGCAGGAAGGTCTGGATGATGACCGACTGGTTTCCATGCTCCCCCTCAGCTTCCCATCTCTCCACTCACCCTGTTGCAAACCAGACAGGAGTTAAATTCAGATCTTCATGTTTGGAGATGTTTAAACTGCCTCTGATTATTGTAGCTGGGTTATTTTTGATCTTTAAAGACTGAAATGACAGTTTGTTTTGTCCTAATAGTGTTCAGGGCGTACAGTCCACCCATGAACTGCCTATCAGAGATGATCACTCCTAACTCCTCCCTCATACCAAACCTGTTCCCACCTTCAGTTGATAGCTCAACGTTATCACCCCTCCCTTTGAGTTTCACAGAGTTTAGAAAAAACCTCACTGTGTTTACTCATTAATGTATGTTTATAATAAAGCAGACTAAAACATAATTATTGTTAGTATTTACATGTTAAAGGTTAATAAAACAGGTTTAAAGCTTTTTAAAGATTTTCTTTAGCTTGCAGAAAATGAGGATTTATTTGTAGAAGTGATTTTCCATAATGACATAAAACACTTTTAAAGAAACCAATGTTACATTTTGACTCTGCTGTAAGTTTCCTTTCTTTCTCCTGACTTTAAAAACAAAACAAGCAAACTCAAAGATTCATAAATACTTTAACTTCTTTCCTAGAAAGTTACTTCATAGAAATAACTAAAGGTGTGCATTGTTTCACAAACATTGTGAAATAATGCACAATATTTGTTTTAAGAATGTAAAAAACATTTTAGAAACATGCATCATGGGAAGCTTTGCTGGCTCATCCCAATGTCACATCATAACTTTTCGCAGTATTTACATTTATTATATTACTTCAAAACAGCTTCATCTAAAAAGCTTCAGCCTATTTACATTAAGCACCAATAACAGAGAATGACCCTTAGTCTGCTGCTGCAGCTGTCGCTGAGTTTCAGTAGGACAACTGAAGCCTGAACAACATCCATAATTGTTTCTAGAAAAAGCAAAGAAGTCTGAGTCCGTCATTCTTCCAGCCTCCAGGTACGGACGGGGCACGGAGGAGCCGAGTAAAGCTGCCATTCTTAACAGCGTCTCTCATGAGGTGAGTGATGCCATGAGAGGGAATCCTGAAATGATTGGTTGTGAATTTAGTGAAACATCTTGTCCCTTATCTCATTAGGACTCAGGATGACAGAGAGGAGATGCAGGCCCAGCTGGTCAAACTTCAGCTGACAAGGCCAGACGGGAAGTTTCTGGAAAACATGAGAAAGTAAAGGATGGTGGTGACAGAACCAGCTAACCCTCCTCATATCTATTCTAACTCATCTATTGACAGGTCTGCTGGTTGGTGGCATGGATGAGGGGTAAGGTGGAGGAGGAGGGTGGTGGGTGGACGAGAGGTCATGGAGGAAGGGGCAGATCACCAAGGGACAGCAGGGAGACGCCTGATACGTCTGTGGCCCCAAACCAGCAGTTGTACCCATCAAAGGGGAAGCAGAAGATGTTTTGCTGCTCCTCATCCTCAGGCAGCACACCCAGAGAGCAGTGTGCAGCAGGACAATGGGAGAAGAACTGGTAACAATGACCCCCACAGAGAGGCCATGATTTCAGGGCCATGGCGGACCCCATGGTGTCTCTGAAGGTCAGTAATGATGACCTGGAGTTACCTATTAAATCCTCAAGGTTACGCCTTCACCTGATGAACTGTCCAATCAAACCACCTCTGTAGCAGGCTTCTCTGGGGAAACAGACTCTGCAGTGACTCGGCTCGTTCATCACCCAGACTGTGGAACATCCTTTTGTTTGCTCTGCCACAGTGCCAGGCAATTTACTGGGACTAGACCTTATCACATTGGAGCAGCCATCTTGTGCGCTGATGGTTTGACAATTTCTCTCCCAGATGGAAATGTTTTACCCTGTGGCTCTGTCAGAACTTTGGACAGTATTTTTCCAGCCTGTGTAGGCCCAGTATGCAGACATGGACCAGAGACCATCCAGCACAGGGCATCCTCTCTGCCTACCTGAGGTGGAAACCCTGGGTTCCTACCCTCCAGGTCTGCCACATGTCACCCTCTTCTATGGCAGCACAGATTACAGACGGATTGGTACCAGGAGAAACTCCAGGAGGAGCTGGGAGGTAAACCATGGTGTATTCTTTGACAGAACGTGTCTCTGAGGGGTTGGCTGCAACTGCCTCACTACCAACTGAGCAACTGTAGCATGACGTCAGATGAAGCGTCTCCTGGGCCTTACAGCCTGAGTATGAAGTGAAAGAGCTGGGAGGAGCAGCTACACGTTATCCCAGCTTCACAAATTGTTTCCTTTGTCCAAAGCAGCTTCTAGTTTAATGCTTCCCCCTAATCTCAGACGTTTCCAGTGTTAGTAAGATGTCATGATTGATAGCATCAAAGGCTGTTTTCAGATCTACAAATAAGCCAATTGCAAATTTCCTTTTAGAAAACTGTCTATGATTTCTTCTGTTAATGTCATTCAGCTTCATGCTGTAACTGCAGGGAGGCTTGATATATTTTTCTTCATAAATTGGCTTTAATTGAGCTCAGTTTGACAGAGAGACTTTAATATTGTAAGTTTGTTGTTCTAACTCGTTCATCAATATTTTTATCTTCAACATATTTTTACAGTCTAATCAAATGAAGATGAAAGAGGAAGCCAGAGAAATCAAGTGTTAGAAACTAAAGACTTTCTGTCTCACAAGAAGCTCTGATTCCACCAGATCACCAACCAGCTCTAAGGATGAACCTTCACATCCTCTTCATGGTGGAAGGAGTTTTTCTTACTGAGCAGCTGGCTACATATATTGTTGACTATTATTTTCTACTTCTAACATAAACAGGAAAGACACCCAGAAATGTTTTTCCACCCGAGGCATCCCGTCCCAATCATCATCAGTTCTGATGATGTAAAGCACATGGCGAGTCCACAGCGTCTTAAAATTGTAATCTTACTTTTTTCTTTGCTGTTTTCTGTACTTTTTAAATACAAATGCTTTCTCTGTTTAATTGCTCTATTGCTCTTTTTTGCAGGTTTCTGTAAAGTCCAGTGAACTGGAATGTTCTGTCGCTGATCCTCACTGTTCTTAGGAAGGAGAAATGTTGTCTGCAGTAATATTGGAATACTGTGACATTGAATTAAAACAATGCTCTGTCCTTGGTGAAACAGTTTTCACATGTCCTGGTAAGTGACCAGAGTGAAGTTTGGCCCCCACCTTCTTCAAATCAGACAAAATCGGTGTCAAAAGTTTGTGTAGCCAAAATGGGGGCCAACTTCACTCTGGTTCTAGGTCATCAAATCACTACGTTGCCTGTAGGAATTGTTAATGTCCAGCAGGTGTCAGTATTGAGTGACAATATCAACACAGAATCAACACAGTTTTGCTTTGGGTCGAAACGATACATGACGCCTCATCTACCCATCACTACCAGGTGGCATAAACTTGTGGAGAGGAAAAATATATTTTCACTTAAAGCAGAAACAAAGTCATGAATCAGAAAAAGCTGTAGTGTTTTAATAAAACTGCAGATTAAGAGGAAATCCTCTAGAGGGCGCCTGATCTCCGCCTAAAGACTGATTCCAAAGGGAACACATTGGAAAAAACCAGGAAACAGTTCTGAGAAAAAAAAAACTCCTTGAGTAAACACCCTGAGAATGAACTTTGCACCTGAGGATGAACTCTGACTCCTGCCTTCGTCTCCGACTGAAATCAGACTAACACTGAACAAGGAGAACAGAGAGAGAACTGAGCAACTAGACGCTGAAACACAGACTGCTGCAGGAGGAAATCAAGCAAATCAAAGTGAAAGTAAGTTCAGAAAGTTTCTACAGGAGAGAAACTGACTTCCTGGTTTGACTTTCTGTCTGCTGTGGTTTCAGCTTCACTCTGAGACAAAATGGCTTCCAGATCAGACGATGATCTCTGCTGTCCGATCTCTCTGGAAATATTTAAGGATCCGGTTCTTCTGTCATGTAGCCACATCTTCTGTAAGAAATGTCTGCAGAAATACTGGAGAGAGAAACCAGGAAGAGAGTGTCCAGTTTGTAAAAGGAGATCTTCTAAAGATATTCCACCTGTTAATCTGGCTCTGAAGAATCTGTGTGAGTCTTTGTTACAGCAGAGAAACCAAAAAGCTTCAGAGGATCTCTGCTCTCTGCACTCTTAGAAACTCAAACTCTTCTGTCTGAACCATCAGCTGCCAGTTTGTCTCGTCTGCAGAGATTCAGAAAAACACACCAACCACAGATTTAAACCCATCGATGAAGCTGCTCAGCAACACAAGAAGAAGCTTCAGGAAACTCTGGAGCCTTTAAAGGAGAAGCTGGAGCTCAGGAAGAAAGTTCAGGAGGAGTTTGATCAGACAGCAGAACACCTGAAGGTCTAGGTCCGACACACAGAGAGGCAGATTAGGGAGCAGATTAAGCAGCTTTATCAGTTTCTAGCAGAGGAAGAGGAGGCCAGGCTGGCTGCACTGAGGGAGGAAGAGGAGCAGAAGAGAGGGATGATGAAGGAGAAGATGGAGGCTCTGAGCAGAGAGATAGCAGCTCTTTCAGACACAGTCAGAGCCACAGAGGAGGAGCTGAGAGCTGCAGACGTCTCATTCCTGCACAACTACAAGGCTGCAGTGGAAAGAGTCCAGCGCTGCCCCCTGCTGGAGGATCCACAGCTGCCCTCAGGAGCTCTGATAGACCAGGCCAAACATCTGGGCAACCTGGCCTTCAACATCTGGAGCAACATGGAGACCATGGTGACCTACACTCCTCTGGTTCTGGACCCAAACACGGCTGGTCCAGAACTCCATCTGTCTGAAGATCTGACCAATGGGAGGATAGGAGAGAAACAGCAGCTTCCTGATAATCCAGAGAGATTTGATTATTACTGGTGGTCTGTTCTGAGTTCTGAGGGTTTTAACTCAGGGAACCACAGCTGGGATGTTGATGTTGGAGACAGTGAATTCTGGAGACTTGGTGTGATAGAAGAGTCTGTAGAGAGGAAGTAATTCATAAAGTCTGGATGGTTGTATATATTGTTCTCTTCAGGTCAATACTCAGCATGTTCTCTACCAGCTCCTCCCACTGGTCTCTCAGTCCAGAAGAATCTCCAGAGGATCAGAGTGAATCTGGACTGGGACAGAGGAAAATTGTCCTTCTCTGATCTGGATACTAACACACTCATACACACCTTCACACACACCTTCACTGACAAGATGTTTCCATACTTTGGCACTATTAAAACAGTAAGGATCGTACCGATGAAGATCTCAGTGATGAAGCAGCAGCTCTGATGACCTGAGCATGAAGAACAAAGTCCAATAAAAACTTATTGATCACATTGAAACTGTGAGTTTTAAAGTGGAAACTGATCATCTGGAGATGGATCATCTCTAGATATTTAGTTTATATCTCCATCCATCCATCCATTTTCATCCTCTTTTCCGGGGTCGGGTCGCGGGGGCAGCAGCTTCAGAAGGGAGGCCCAGACTTCCCTCTCCCTATCCACTTCTTCCAGCATCTCTTCTGGGGGAACCCCGAGGCATTTCCAGGCCAGCCGAGAGACATTGTCCCTCCAGCGTGTCCTGGGTCTTCCCTGAGGCCTCCTCCCGGTGGGACCTAAACACCTCACCAGGGAGGCGTCCAGGAGGCATCCTGACCAGATGCCCGAGGCTCAACTGGCTCCTCTTGACGTGGAGGAGCAGCGGCTCTACTCTGAGTCCCTCCCGGATGACCAAGCTTTTCACACTATCTCTAAGGGAGAGCCCAGCCACCCTGCGGAGGAAACCCATTTTGGCCGCTTGTATCCGTGATCCGGTTCTTTCGGTCATGACCCAAAGCTCATGACCATAGATGACGGATTTATGGATTTGCAGTACTGATCACTGCAGATCCAACTCTGAGGGTTGACCTGATAAATCAGGAGAGCAGAAACCTGTTGCAGTTGATGGAAACGTGCCTGGCCAGTGTCCGTCTAGACCAATAGGAGATGAAATTGCTCATCTTAGACATTTTAAAGAACAGTCAGCAGGTCAGCCTCCAACAGGGAAAGAACTAGTGATGGATCCAGAGCCATTTAAGGTCACCATCTAGGCTCTGAGCGCAGCGAAAGTCCGGATGAGGCCTGACTGGTTTCCATGCTCCCCCTCAGCTTCCCATCTCTCCACATCACCCTGTTGCAAACCAGACAGAGTTAAATTCAGACCCTTCATGTTTGGAGATGTTTAAACTGCTTCTGATTATTGTAGCTGGGTTATTTTTGATCCTTTAAAGACTGAAATGACAGTTTGTTTTGTCCTAATAGTGTTCAGGGTGTACATGAACTGCCTATCAGAGATGATCACTCTTAACTCCTCCCTCATACCAAACCTGTTCCCACCTTCAGTTGTCATAGCAACGCTCAATGTTATCGCCCCTCCCTTTGAGTTTTATACTCTTCAAGTCAAATAAATTTAGTGAGTTTGAGATTTTAAACCTAAATGTGAATTTGTGAAAAATACACTACAGTAGCAAGTTGTTAACTGTTTGTTAATTTTGTCAAACCTCAAAGAGTGTAATCAACTAGAGTTTTTAGCTTAGGACTTAAAAAAGTTGGAAGAAGAAACAGGCAGGAGTGGGAACTACTTCCCAGAATGCTTAGCGGCGGGTTTTTGTATCATTGATCATAGCATCATCATAGCATTGATCTGACTGTGTATGTTAAGACAAATGTTCATTTATCATAAATTTATCAGCTTTTTTTCTTGCATATTGTGAAATAATTATTTGGTTTAAATTGCAGCTTTAAGTTAAAACAATTCAAGATTAATAAACCTACAAATTGTCGCATCTGGCTCTTCAGGACTTTTCTTCTTTTGAATGTTTGGCCTTCAATCTCAAAGCCCCTCTCCAGATGAATATTGTATTGCTTTATTGGCCTCCAAAACCTCATGTTTCATTTAACTCAGAGATGCATGAACTCCTCACCTCTTTCTGTGCCCGTTCTGTAAAAAACATCGTTCTTGGAGATTTAAATATCCATATTGATAATTCTTCCTCCCCTCTGGCAGCAGATTTCAAGTCTCTTCTGGACTCGGTTAATCTCACTCAGCTTGTTGACGCCCCTACACACAACAGGGGGCATACTATGGACCTGCTGATCACAGACACTGTAACTATCAACAACTTATTGTATATGACCTGGGTGTCTCGGACCACAGTGTCATCTCTCTAGAAGTGCCTTCAACTTTGTCTGCTCCAAATCCTAAACGTCTATTCAGTTCTGTGACTTGAAAAATATTTCCCCTGAGGCTTTGTCTCCTGCTCTTCACCCCTTGATTGCTGTCAAGCATTCATCTGCAAACAACTCTGTGCATTACTATAATCAATCTCTCCTGGAGCTTTTGGAGCTCCATGCTCCTCTTGAATCGAGGCTGGTGTCATTCTCCTGCTTAGCCCTTGGGAAAACCGATGAGTTGCGGAACATGAAAGCTGTTGGCCGTGTTATCGAGAGTCGTGTAAAAAAATCAGGTCTCTCTATACACAAGCAGGCATATAAGGAACATCAGAAAGCTTATGCCTTTTCTCTTAAGGAAGCACGATCTAAGTATTATTCCAACATCATCAACAGCTGTCCGGGAAATTCTAAACAGCTTTTCTCTACAATAAACCATCTCCTCAATCCCATTCAACAAACTTATGCTGAGGATTCGGCTGAAAAATGCAACCCGTTTCTCTCATTCTTCAAAAACAAAGTTAACTCTATTAGATCTCAGCTCCACAGCCTCCCTGATCTTCGACCGGCATCTACCCTGGCACATCATGGGTCCCTGAGCTGCTTTCACGATGTTGCTCAGAGTGAAGTGGAGACTATAATCAAGAAAATGAAACCATCATCATGTGCCCTGGATCCCTTCCCCTCATCACTCATGAAATCTAAATCATGCTGCAATAAGCCCACTAATCACACAAATAATAAACAAATCCCGGAAGTCTGGTCATGTTCCATTGCCTCTTAAGACAGCTATCATTAAACCTCGTCTAAAGAAATCTAACTTGGATCCAGATATTCTCTCACCTCCCTTTCCTGTCAAAAGTGCTGGAAAAGGCTGTTGCTGCTCAGCTGCAGCTCCACCTACAACAAAACTCTCTGTACGAGAAATTTCAGTCTGGGTTCCATTCTGCTCACAGCACTGAGACCGCTTTGCTGAGAGTTACCAACGACGTCCTCATGGCAGCTGGTACTGGTTCTACTTCTCTCCTTGTCCTCCTAACTGCAGCCTTTGACACTGTGGACCATAATATCCTCCTACACCGTCTTCATGTGGAGGTCGGTCTCTGTGACACTGTTCTGGACTGGTTTAAATCTTTCCTCTCCAATCGGCTGGAATGTGTTAGCCTTGACAAGGCCAAGTCCCAGGCTGTCTCTGTCTCCTGTGGTGTCCCACAAGGGTCAGTCCTGGGGCCCCTGCTATTTTCTCTCTACATGCTGCCTTTGGGTCAAATTATTAATCGGCACAATATCTTCTTCCACTGCTATGCCGACGATATACAACTTTACATTAGAACTGGAGCATCATCATCACCATCTTCAATCACTGCCTTCACCACCTGCCTGGAAGAGATGAGGACGTGGATGAATCAGAACTTTCTTCAGTTAAACAGCTCCAAAACTGAGGCCCTGTTGATCGGAACACCTCACCAGGTTCAATCTTCAACTTTGACAACTATTTTCTTTTCTGGACAAGACATCCCCCTTTCCACCACAGTTACAAATCTTGAAGTTACAATGGATTCTCATCTTACATTTGAAAATCACATAAAGTATCTATTTAAAACCTGTTTCTTTCATCTTCGTAATATCTCAAAAATTCGTCCATCTCTCCCTTTCTCTGATGCCGAGACTCTCATCCATGCCTTTGTCTCCTCCAGGCTCGACTACTGCAATTATCTGTTCATTGGAATCCATAAAAAACATCTTCAGAAGCTTCAATACATTCACAACAGCGCAGCCAGGATTCTATTGAGAGTCCGGAAATCTACCATATTACACCGATTCTGCATGATCTTCACTGGCTTCCTGTCACCTACAGAATTCAGTACAAAATTGCTCTCATTACCCATCAATGTTTAAACAGAACTTCACCGGATTATCTGAAGGACCTTCTCATTCCACATTCATCCACCAGATCTCTACGATCACAAGCCTGCAACTTCCTCCACCTTCCTCGATCCAGATTAAGGACCATGGGAGATCGGGCATTCGCTGTTGCTGCCCCCCGTCTCTGGAACTCTCTCCCGGATTATTTGAGAGCTCCGCAACCACTGGTTGACTTCAAAAGAGGCTTAAAGACTTTTTTATTTAAGCAAGCCTACTCTGCCTCCACATGATTTTTATGATGTTGATTTTATCTACGATTTTAGTTGCACTGTGTAGCACTTTGAGATTTTTTCTAATGAAAAGTGCGGTACAAATTAGATTTATTATTATTATTATTATTATTATTATTATAAAAAACAATGTTAAGTCAACTTGTCTCTTGTTAAATCAACTTCATAAACTTTAATTTCTGAGATAAAATCAAAACAATTTTCTTGTTGACTTAAATTACATTTTGAAGGCAGCAGGTGGACTTTGATTTTCAAGTTAAACCATTTTTAAATATTTTACAGTGCAGTTTTGTTTTCTGACTGGCTGGTTTGATGTTTTGATCAAACTTAATGACACATTTTACATCTAATATAGTTTTTAAACTAAAGTCAGGAGTAATAGCACTATTTTCTAATGAAGTTAATGGGCTTCAGCTTATTGATAACCCGTTAGTAGGTCGCCATCTTTCTTGAAGCAAAGTATGGGTGTGACGCTAACCAACCAATTGGGGAAGTTGTAGCCTGATGACGTGCCTCTCCTCATTTGCATTTATTTTTACAAGTTTTGCGGGGAAATAGAAAGTGATAAATAAGAAAATAAGGAAATACTAAATGAATAAGAGAAATTGGAAAATGGGAAAAGTAACTATTTTTCAAACAAATGTTAAATGAAAAATAGGTAAACAAAAAATGGGTAAATAAAAAAGGGATATATGAGAAATTGATTAATGAAGCTGGGAAATAGAAAATCAGGTTAATGGAAAAAGGAAATTGAAAAATTGTTAAATTAAAAAATAGATTAATTAAAAATGAGTAAATAGATAAAGGGATAAATGAAAAATGGACAAATGAAAAATAGATAAATGAAAAAGAGAAATTGAGAAAATGATAATCTGAAAAATAAATAAATGAAAAAATTGGGTTAATGAAATAGGGAAATTGAAAAGTGGTTAAATGAAAAATAGATTAATGAAAAATGGGTAAATGTAAAAATAGATAAATGAAAAAAAGGAAATTGAGAAATTGATAATATGAAAAATAAATAAATGAAAAATTGGGTTAATGAAAAAGCTAAATTATTTATTTAACAATTTTTTTATTTATTTCACTCATTTTCATTTTTTGATTTATTTCACCCATTTATTTATTTATTTAATTTTGGCTGAAATGGCTCTCCATAAATGAGAGAGGAGATGTGAAAAAGGTTTTACTGGCGAGGAGAGCAACAGAAAGGAGATCTCAGTTACAGTCAGTTTTCTACCGCTCTGAGTCTCTTCCTGCGCGCTTCCTCTTTTATTAGAGATTATGGTGCTCTGGTTACACAGATTGAGACTGGCTAAAGGGGTGGGGGACAGTGCAGTCTCAATCACATTCCAGTTAACACAAAAACAATCAGGACTCTGTGCATTGAGCCACGGTTCAATCAATCAATCAAATTTTTTTTGTATAGCACATTTCAGCAGCAAGGCATTTCAAATTCTTTACATAATTAAAATAAAATAGCATGTCACTTTGAATAAACAGTGAGAAAGAGAAAGATTGTGAAAAAGATTAAAAAAGATAAAAACATTAAAGCCTGTTAGGATTTTAGTTAAACGTCATTTAACTGGGACTCTAACCCTCTGGGACTTTTGTCAAAAACACCGTTTGACAAGGACTCCAACCTCTAGGTTTTTAGTTGAAACGTAGTCAACTGGGACTCTAAACCTCATAGGACTTTAGTTAAATGTCGTTTAACTGGGATGTTTTGTGGGGGGCTTTACATCATTAACAAGGAAACGGTGAGAAAGAAAAATAACAAGAAATTAATGAATAGCTAAAAAGTAAAGATAAAACATTAAACATTAAAGACAACAAAACCCACACTGTAACACTAATTTAGCCATAAGGAACTCTAAACAGGTGGGTTTTAAGTTGAGATTTAAAGGCACCCAGTATTTCAGCTGTTTTACAGTTCCAGATTTGTTCCAGATTTGTGGTGCATAGAAGCTGAATGCTGCTTCTTCTTGTTTGGTTCTGGTACTGGGGATGCAGAGCAGAACCAGAAGATCTGAGGGGTCTAGACGGTTGCTACTGCCATAACAGATCTTTAATGTATTGTGGTGCTAAACCGTTCAGTGATTTCTAAACTAACATCAGTATTTTAAGTCTATTCTCTGAGCTACAGGGAGCCAGTGTAGGGACTTTAAAACTGGTGTCATGTGCTCTATCTTCCTGGTTTTAGTGAGAATGCTAGCAGCAGCTTGATTTATTAGTCAGACCTGTGAAGACGCTGTTGCAGTAATCAATGCGGCTAAAGATAAACGCATGGATGAGTTTCTCTAGATCGTGCTGAGACATCAGTCCTCTAACCCTGGAGATGTTCTTCAGGTGATAGAAGGCCGACTTTGTGACTGTCTTAATGTGGCTCTGAAGGTTCAGGTCAGAGTCCATCACTACTCCCAGGTTTCGGGCCTGATTGCTGGTTTTTAGTTGTAATAACTGAAGCTGTGCATTGATTCTAGTTCGCTCATCTTTAGGTCCAAAGATAATAACTTCAGTTTTGTTTCTGTTTAGCTGGAGAAAGTTTTGGCACATCCACACATTGATCTGTTCTAAGCATCTATTCAGTGATTGGATGGGTTCAGAGTCACCTGGTGACATTGTGACATAGAGCTGTGTATCATCCGCATAATTGTGGTAGCTAATCCTATGTCCTGTTATAATCTTTGCCAGTGGGAGCATATAAATATTGAAAAGAAGGGGTCCTAGGATTGAACCTTGGGGTACCCCACATGTGACCTTTGACCTCTGATGAGAAGTTTCCGATTGAAACAAAGAAATCCCTGTTCTTTATGTAAGATTCAAACCAGTTGAGCACTGGACCGGAGAGTCCGACCCAACTCTCCAGTCGATTCAGTAAAATGTCGTGGTCAACAGTGTCGAAAGCTGCACTGAGGTCCAACAGAACCAGCACTGTGGTTCTTCCACAGTCTGTATTTATATGGATGTCACTCAACACTTTGACTAGGACAGTCTCAGTACTGTGGTAACCATGAAAACCAGACTGGAAGGAGTCAAAGTAGTTTGTTATTGTTAGAAATTTATTTAATTGTTTAAAAACAGCTTTTTCAATAATTTTGCTGATGAATGGGAGGTTGGAGATCGGCCTGTAATTCTGCAGTAGGGATTTGTCTAGATTGTTCTTTTTATCAGTGGTGTGATAACTGCTGTTTTCAAAGCCTGGGGGAAAACACCTGAAGAGAGCGATGAGTTTACTATTTGGATCAGATCATTAGCAACAACAGGCAGGACTTTCTTAAAGAAATGTGTGGGTAGGACATCCAGACAGCAGGAACTGGAGCTTAATTGACTTATAATTTCTTCTAGGGTTTTATAATTTAGTAGTAGAAATTGGGTCATTTTTCCTGCATTTGTTTTGTTTGGGCACAGCATTAGTACTGTTCTTCCTCTGATCTTTTGAATTTTCTCTGAAAAGAAACTTGAAAACTTGTTGCAGGCGGCAATAGATTGAAGTTCAGGTGTCAACGTCATTAGAGGATTTGTGAGTCTGTCAACAGTGGCAAATAAAGCTTGAGCATTGTTAATGTTTTTGTTTATGACATCTGCAAAGAAAGCTTCTCTGGCATGTTTTAGTGTTGTGTTATAGTTATGTAGTCTTTCCTTGTAGATGTCATAATAAACGTGCAGTTGACCTTTACGCCATTTCCGTTCGGCCCTGCGGCAGAGTTGTCTAGTATATACTGGAGAGTTGTCTCCAGCATATAGTTCGCTACTACGAGGGCGAGCGATCAGACGTGCTGCTACAACCACGGTTCCTCAGCGGCACCCCAAAGCCTTGGCAAAGATCGGCGCCAGACCACATGCAGCAGATCCCAGAATACCATTGACCTACGGGTTTAAGAAACCCAAAATGGAAGAAACCCGCCTAATGATTCTACAGATTCGGACGACACCACTGACAACGAACCGGACACCCCTGAATGACCCTTGCTACGGAAAATGACTACGAGAAAGGATATGTCGCTTTGCACCAAAGCCCTGCTTATGCTTTTCGCTTAACTATTTGCTACTACTATTCTCATCACCATCCTATACTTCGTAGGAGTAGGGCCATGGCATCTCACGCACTCAAGAGTTACCTATGGTCGCTCCAAGTACTTTACCTTCAATTGTTGGAATACCACTACCACTTCTATTTTTGTGCCATGGGACAACGAGTCTTCTGTTCAGAACCAAAGCCGATTATTCGAGAAAGAAAATGGAAAGAAGTATGTGGAAAGCAGAGCCTACAAGTTGAACGATTACACGGTTGATGACATCCTAAACCGCACCTGGGAAATCTACAGTTACAGTCCCCTCAAAGATGGAGTAATCTGCTGGGTACGGATCCTGCACCAGAAAGAGCGACAGACGGCCCGATGCAACTGGATCCATCCAGACCATGGCATGCCAGAGTGGCATTGTAACAAGGCCTGCCGACCCCTAGCGCTGTCACCGTCCCAAGGATACTGGGACACCGAGGTGATCTATTTGGCCCCACATAGGTCCTCAGGCTGCAGGACTTGGCCCCCACAAGGGGAGTTCTGGGGGGATTATCACCTAAATTGCGAAGAAGAAGAAATTGACACCGCGACCCTGTATCGGAACCGAACTGCTAATAACAGCACTCGGATACAACTGACAGGGCGGCCTGGACAACCCATCTGGCAAAACATTACAGCCTTCTTGATTAGACAAGGACCCAGACAGTTCATGTAGTGGGGAGTTTTTGTAATCCTGTATTGGTTGAAGAAGTCTTCCCCGCTACCTATCGTTGTGTGACTTATGACCCACAGGGTGATATTTCACGACCCAACCCCGATGCCGACTCCCGGGTCCCCAGTGTATGAGGATGCTCCCCCTATCATTAATTCCCCATGGCTCACGACCCAATCAGGCACACCAGCGTAAACAAACCTGGATCCCTGCTCCTGCTTTTGCCCATTTAGCTTCTATATATCCAATTAGGAATGTTGATTAATCGATACCTGCTAATCATGAAAGTTACATGGGTTGCTGTTTCTCCTAGGCTCCGACTTGCTCTGTGAGATGCAGAACGTCCGTAGTATCCTTGGAATTCATGTGGGTAGCATCGTCTACCCGATGGGGTAACGCTTGCGTGCACCTTGATAATGTTACGGCGATCCTCTGCATCAACGAACGACAGGACCTGCCGTACATCCCGGCTTCCACATCTTGATCCCTGGAACAAGTACACAAGGTCATGTGGACCTCTGCATTGGGCCAAGGCGACGAAACGCTCCGAACATCATCCCTGGGAGATGGCTGAATAATACCCATAGTCCAGAAGCTGTGGGTGAATCAGATTACTCGCCAATGCCTACCCACTCTGCACCTTTTGGACGGCAGAGTGGTGGCGGTGGGTGAACCTCTTCCACCTGTTTGACCGGCGTCTCCTGACATGTTCATCGACGTCGGGTGCCAAACCAGCATTGCAACTCACGTATAGAGTACTCAAACTGAGCTCCTCAGTTCATCTCAGAAAGCATGCCAGACCGACGACATACCCTTCCCATCACCCCAGGAACAAAGTAGCAACGTCAGCTCCTCCATCGCCTGCAGCTGCCAGGCGCAGTCCCCTTCATTTGCTATGGACTTCGAGAACCTGCTGAAGGAACTCGAGGAAAGTTGCAGCTTTCCAGCAGCCCCACCGCAGGATTTGGTGGCCGAAGTGCGCTCTCTGACCTCACCCCCTCACTTGGAGCGCATCAACCCCTTTGGGCCGTCCAGTTCGGCTGCAGATGATGGGCTACACAGCGACATCTGGTCTTCTCCACCTTCTCCCCTAACGGAATATGAGATTGTGGACACTTGGACGCCATCATCTTCTCCGGTGACCTGCTACAAAAGGGATATTCTGACCCTCCATGGTGGTGATGCATTGGACTTTTGGTAGCGAAAAATTTAATTTTCTGCGAAGTACCGTCCGATCTCACGGAGGGGGTGTCATGAAATCTGGAATAAGCATGTGAGATCTGTCCAGGTACACGCAGAAAACGGAATAAAAGCCTGGGAAATAATAGTAAACCTTGTATAATGATTTAATGATGATTATGGTTTATAACAGGTTTAAAGTAAAAATACACATGCCAATGAAGAAATGTCTGTAATGTATGATCTGTAATTTTAATCAGTTGAATGTTATAATAATATATGTTCTGTACTCTTAATCAGTTGATTTTATTACATTATGGGAATTGAGGTTTGAACAACTTGATTGTTGTATAATAATCATTGATTATTAAAGATTAAGGATAATGAGTGAGGAAGAAACATACGGAAGTAAAATGTCGACAAAGTAAAAGATTCCTGAGCGGGGGCGATGGGTGCAGCATAATCAGAAACAGATGGTCACCAGTAAACAAGGAATGTGTCACGAGGGAGTTGGGGAAGTTGGGGAAGGTTGGGACTTTCCACAGACAGTGAGACATAGTGGGAAGGTTCTAAAAAGACGCAGCCCTGCCCCGAAGGCTGCCCTACGTTGAGAGGGCTTAAAAGGTGGAGCTCAGGAGAAGAACGGGGTTCTTCGTCCGCGGCACAGAAGAGGAGCCAACAAGAGGAAGCAGGCTAAAGACCAGCAGAGGACTACACCCCGGGACCGAGGGAAGCTCCAAGACTTCACGCCGCCTAGAAGGGACGAGTTCCACCAGCCACCGACCCTGGTTCCAGATCCGACCAACTCCTCTGCCTCTACCCAACGCTCTCAATTCAGTTGCAGCCGACTTGGAAAAGAGACGGAGGTCATTTAAAGACCAAGATTCTGCACGTTATAAGAACAACGTACGGTTTTGCTCCGCTTCTCTTCAGAAAAGAGGACTTTGCTCCGGCTGGACAAAGACTCTGACCAAGGACATCTAAAGATTACAGCTGCCGAGACCAAAAACCATTGGGTATGAGTTAACCAGCTTCCCTCAAAGCCTGGTCCTAATCCTATTTTAGGATTAATCACATCCTAAGATAGGATGTGATTAATCCTAGTTTGATTATATTATATTTTTACCTTTTTTATAACCTTTGGGAATTTAACCTGTTGTCATATGCCCCTGCTAAAGCTTGCTTAATAAAATTGTATTCTAAAATTCTAATGAGAATTGTGAACAGTGAGTTTAATTGTGTCAGTCTTAATTATTGTTGGTTCTCCTAAATATGGTAAAGTTAATATACATGATTCTAGAGACAGGGTGGCTTTGTGTTTTCCTCTGGTGAGTGTTAAAATAATGACCCTGGGACTTGAATCTAAGTCACTAAGCTTAATCTAGCTATTAATAAGTGCTGTTATATTAGGAAAGGAGCTACAGTTAACAGGAGTGGTTGTAGGGGTTATGCAGCTGTGAGGGCTACTCAGCTGATTGTTCCTCAACTGAAAAGGGTCATAACTTCTGGATCAAAGGTAGTCAGAGCTAGACGAGTCCTTTCCAACCTCAGTTTAAACAGATAATTCTCCTCAAACTATCTCTAGGGTAAGACCCGAGTTTTGGGGATTTTCCGGGCCTGTTAGACAGAGAACTGGGCAGTAGTGAGTCCAAAGAGTTGTGAGGAGTAGGCGGGGCTTACTATTGGGAAGTAACAAACAATATTCATTGACCGAATCAGCAAATATGAACTTATGAAACTATTGAAACCTTCAAGAATCGTATGTTGTGTAAGATATTTTAAAAATGAATATTGAAATCATACACATGAATTTCTTTATTTGACTGTTATCTCTAAAATATGTTACTTTTTTATGTTGAACACCAGACACATCTCACCTCTTTCCCACAGTTTTCCACTTAGTTCCACGACTGCTGTGGATTTTATAGTCAATGTTAAAAGCCAGCAGAAAGTCTGAAGCGATGGAGGAAATTTACGTCAATATGGAGTCTGCTAGACAAACTGCATCTATTCACACATGTAAGGATAATGTTACAGAGAAATCTAGTGTGTATTTTGCTAAGGTTCAGGTTTTTGTCAAGGTTCGAGCAGCTTCAAAGAGAGTCTCTGCCTCTGTGTGGCTTTGGGAATCCTGAATGTTTTACTTTTGGCCGAACTCATCGCCATCACTGTACGCAGTGAGTTTCGTTCTAGTCATCTTTTAAGGATGAGTAAATTTTAAGTGTAAATTTTATGTTTCTGTAATAAAAAATGTCATCGGCTCTTTTGAAATCAAACTGACCAAATAGCAACGGTTTGGAAAGCATAAAGCTTGGTGACTCAAAGTGTTGCAGAGGTGAATCATTACACTGTGTTACATGTGTTTGATTCATTTTCAACAATGGATGCATTTGCAAACATTTAGGTTAGCATGTCTTTAACATCTCCTCTTTTTCACACTATCTACCCAACGATTTATTGTTTAGTGTTACCTCAGTTCAAGTTCTACAGCCATAACCAAAATCATGAAACAACTTTATAAGTCTTAAGTGAAAATATGATATGACTTCTTTTTTTTAATGCAAACATGCTTGTTGATTTTTTTCCCATATTTTTCTGACATTAGTAACTTTCTGACTGAGCAGAACAGCGACAGCAAGTTTCCCTCCACCAACGCTAACTTCACTGAAAAGACTCCACGAAACGAAGACACTTTAAGGTGTGTCAAAACTTTGAAAAAATTTGGATCTCATTAACATGTCTAAAACTTTTCCCCTCTGAATTGTGGAGTATAACTAATAACTTTTTTTGTGGCTAAATGAATATAATGTAAATGAACAACTTTTATTTTAATTTATTAAGTACCTTATCATTTGTGTGCTCTAAAAACAACAATGTAAAAGAAACAAAACTTTGTTCCTGTTAATCCGGGGCCTGCAGAAGAAGAAAGGAGCAGATCCAGTAGAGATCGATGATCAGGATTTGTGTTCAGTGTGATATTATTTAGCAAAAATAATGTAGCTTATAAGCATGGTGTTACATAAAACCTAAAGATAAAATGTACACTTGTGACTTATAAAGTGACAATTTTACCGGTTGTACTCGGTGTTTTTCTTTCTTGTTAAAACTCTGACATGAACAAACGTTGGAGGATGGTTGTGGGGAGGATCGGTTCAGCATGAGGCATTCTGATTGTGTCTTAATGTGACTTTTACTACGAGACTTTATGGAACTCCATTTGTGTCAAGTAATAAATAAACAAAGAAAGAAGGCAGTAAACGTACATGTTGGTTCCACAATGTTCCCCCTGAAAATATGGATAAAATCAGACATTACATGATAAAAGTAAAACAGTCTGCAGTTATATTCTAAGCAGTGAGATTTCATGTCTTCCAGACTCTGTCTGAAGTCGACATATGTCGGTTTCTGACTCGCTTTTTCTTTGTGATCTGACATACATAATAGGAAGGATAGAGTTACCAGATTGAAAAAGAAAATGAACCAGATTTTGGTCCCAGGCAGTATATTTGACCGTGGCATATTTACCAGATAGTATATGAAGTGTTGATCATGTGTTAGGACTGCACATTGTCCCACCAGCTTTTCTATTAAGAGATAAGTTTATGTTTAAAAAACAAAATTAATCAGGATATGATTTAACTGTTGAAAAGTGACATTTAAACAAAATGCAATAACTTTTTTTTACCAAACAAAAGACTCACTCTGCTCTTTGAATTCTGATGTACGGCCAAAGTTTTTTTTTAACAAAACTGCGATTGCAAATCTTCACTAACGCAGTGCGCTAAGGATTCCTGGCTTGGAGCGGAAAACAGATCACCGGTCACATATTTTATCCTGCTCATCTTGAAACTTTCTGATGCTTGGAGAGAGAGAGAAAAAAACACAGTCTGCAGTTAGCGCAAGCATTTATTTAAGCAATAGTTGCTGCTATGGGTCAGATGCTCGAACATCTGGACCCCATTTCCAGAGAACCTGCCTTGACCATCACCTGTCAAATTTGATTGACATAAGGGTGTACCTATTCTCTCTCTCCCCTCCTGTTTCTTTAAAACTTTGAAATAATGTGTAATTCAGTAAGATCTTTCTCAAAATAAATTTCTGCGAACGTGGGTTTTCTGGCTCAATCTGGAAAAATGTTATGAAAAAATAAAACACATTTTTAAAGTTGATCGGTGGTCAAATGTTATTCAACCATTTTAGAACAAACTAATTGTGATTTGTATTTCTACTTAAAATAATAAACAGACCAGCAAACAATTTTCTAAAAAGACAAATCAATCAATTAATAAACAGGCTTAATAATTTTGATTCAAAGCATTTTGCAGAATTAAAACATGAAACCAAAGAAGTCCCAGATGCAGCGCATGTAGCCTACCGAGAAGCACTCCTCGATCTCACCTTTGTGTGGATGATCTTGTGTCGGCACAGAGTGCTGGACTGACGGAACCCTTTCCCGCAAACTTTACAGATGAACGGCCGCGCGCCAGTGTGCACAGGCATGTGCCGGGTCAGCTTGTAGTGCGCGTTAAACACCTGAGAGTGGAAAAATAAACAGAAATGAGAAAAGGAACAAAGACTTAGATCAAATGACACCTACTGCTTTATTATTATTATTATTATTATTATTATTATTATTATTATTATTATTATTATTAATAATATATACTTTTTTGATTGTGATTCATCAATTTTCAAAAAAGAAACAAAACAAACCAACCCCCGACCCCCAAAAAGCAATCTAGTATCCCCTTGATTCTGAATGACCACATCCACTTCAGTGAAAATGAATCTCATTAACGCAGCAAATAACAGGAGTTTGTTTAGGGTTCCTAGCTCCCATCAGATAAAACGCCGCAGCGAGTCGATCCTTCGTGTTATTTTCTTTTAACAAAAATCTGGAATTGCTGAATTTTTAAAATGGCAAAACATACATAGATATAGTAATCATTTTTCCGCTTCTTATCTATTGGGCCTTTATTTTCCCATTCGAACAGCAAGCAGAAACATAAATTGTCTATCCAACAGAAAAAAACTAAAAAAGAAAAAAACAGAGGTGAAAAGCAAGTAATACTTTAGGGTCCATTTTATTAATTTGTTTCTTTATTTACAAATTTAATTTCCTTTCCTTTTTGAAATTTCCTTCCTTTTTTGAGTGTGTCCAAATTTAAATGTTGAAAAGTAAAGGCATTATATATGTTTTGGTAAACCAGTCATAGCAATCAAACTTTTGCCATATTTAGACAGAAATAATCTTTAAAAAAATGTAAAAGGCGATAAAAGCCCTCTGCAGTCTGACACCACTCCTGCAGGCTGCTGGAAGTAGCCCCAGCTCCGGCTCACCTTTCTGCAGACCTGGCAGGTGAACACTTTGGGTTTGCTGGCGTAACAGGAGCCGCTCAGTCGGGCCGCTGCTGCCGGTGAACCTTTAAACATCTTGTCCTTGAGCATTTGATCACTTTCTTTCATGTAGTGCTGGATCTGGCTGGGAGAGAGCTGCTTGAAGGCCTGCATTCTGGACACCGAGTTGCGCTCCCCGCCCTGCTGTTTGATCTTTTCCACGATGAGGGCATTGTGTCCGGTGGTGAGAAGGTACGAGGCCATCGGGTGCAGGTTAACCAGGCCGGCGGGCGGGGCGCAGGCCCCTCCATTGCCAGTGCAGTTCAGGTAGCACATGGTGCTCATGGTGGAGAGGGAGGACTGGTTCACCACCCGCGGTCTGAAAAATTTGTACTGACCTGTGCTTTGGTTCACAACGGAGTCTTCCTGCTGGGTTCGGTAATTCAAGCAGAATCCCAAAATATCTACAGGTGCCGGCAGGTGAGAGCCATCCAAGTGGCCCAGATCCAGCCCGCTGACGCTGAGTCGGTGGCCCGCCTCATACCCGAGCGGTACCAGTGGGATCATGCAGTGCAGTGAGGACGGACACACGTTGGGATTCCCCACGGGAGAGGTCTGGAACCAGGTGCTGAGCGGTATCGACTTAGGTTTGGGTGTCCTGGCCATAATCCGGTCGATGGAGAAAGTGAGAGGTTTGGTGCTGCCGCCGGAGGTGAGCATGTCTGAGCCCATGGACTGGCTCCCGGTGGCCGGGGGGGCAACGAGGATGCCCACTGGGCAGCAGATAGAACCGTCCATCATGTTCGCATCAGCCGCAAAAAGACAACAAAGAAGTGGAAAGAGCAAGGAGTTGGCGCTGCTCCTTAGCGGCCTGCAGGAAAGCCTTTGTTTTCACGCTTAATGATGGCAAAGCGGGCGGCCGCAGCTCGCTCGATAGCTACGTGTGGAGTGTCGAGACCCGCTGATCGTTACCGACCTGGAAGGACAGGGGAAAAGTAAATCATTTGCTCAGTTCTTCTCCAGCTATTCTGAGTTCCGTGTCTCTGCAGGAGGAAGAGGAAGAGGAAGAGGAAGAGGAGGAGGAGGCTGGCACAAATTCTGTTCAACTGAAGGGAATTTGATAAATCCCAGGTCCACTTGTGGCTGCACATGACAGCATTTTAATATGGTTGTGGTCACGAGGTCACGAGCTGTCAACTTTCACATCACATCAGGACTCTTCAAATGCTCGAGTTTCAGACGTGACGAGCTGGGAGTGCGTGGACCTGGGCAATCTAACGGTTCCAGCAGAAAATGGATTTCAAGTGATGTACTCTGTGACGATTTTGAATCCAAGTTTCTCCGCTGTCTTTTACTGGAAGCACTGTGGCTTCAAACGCAAGAACTTTTTATCCCCCAGTCCATCACAGAGGTGGCGTCTTCATGAAGAGTGTAGCTATGACAAATTCATAACCACAGCATGTTGAAGCTGAAAGGTTTTACTGTTTTCTGTCAAACTCCCCTGGAGTACAGCCATGACACACTTTCTCCTATTCTTTCAATGTATTTTTCTCTTGTGCTCTGTTTCTGTCTCTTTCTATGCATTCTGCTTGTCTACTTTTCTGTATCTCTTCTACTGGTTTTACTATCTTTTACTGGTTTTAATATCTAATAGCTTGTGTGCTTTTCTCTATGCCTTCCACTTCTACTGGTTTTACTATCATTTAGCTTGTCTACTTTTCAGCATCCTTTCTACTTCTACTGGTTTTACTACCCTAACCCTTGCCCTAATTCAAATCACCAAAACTGTGATTATTGCTCAAATGGAAAAGGACAACGCAAACAAATTAGAGGTTCATATTAAAAATGAGAAAACCATTAACATTACTGGATGTTGCTGTGCAGAAGAGAATCATCACAACAGATATAAGAATGAAACAATAATTTCACAACTAAAAAATGAAAATAATATATATATATATATATATATATATATATATATATATATATATATGTGTGTGTGTGTGTGTGTGTGTGTGTGTGTGTGTGTCTGTGTGTGGGGGTGTGTGCGTGCGTGTGTGTGTGTGTGTGTGTGTGTGTGCGCAATTAGTCAGTGAAGTGCGGTGAGGTTCATAGCTGGTGAGGCTATGAACCTTTTGTGCTGTGCTTAACAGCAAAAGGAGAAATCGTTAAAATGCAAATGAAAACAATGTCTTTCTCGCTCTCTGTATCAGCGCAGCTACTGAATCCCTAGCTCGCTATTACCGTCTCTTACTCTGCAGTTGTAGAGTCACAATGAGTGCCTCCAGCGATGAGGCACCAGAACTGACTGCTTCACCTCGAATCTGTTCTCTGTGTTTCTGATCACTCCTCAGCACACGAATCACGTTACACACACAGTTGGTGACATTAAAACACAGTACATTAAATACATAGAACAGGCATACTGTTTGATATCAGGGAGCTAGCCATACAGTAGCTGTGCTGATACAGAGAGCGAGACTTCAACAGTTTCTCCAGCAGTTGCTGTTATCCCTATATATATATATATATATATATATATATATATATATATATATATATATATATATATATATATATATATATAGACCCGGGTTCGAGGCCAGGCTGGGGCTGGGGCAAAAAGTTACAACGGTGACATTGAGCTGTCAGTGTGGGTCCTTAGGCAAGACCCTTGGAGCTATATAGCCTACCTCATACCATGAGAGACACAAATAAGCACGACATGCCGGCTCAGACGTCGCCCGGTCAAACAAGGTCTGCGTCAGGTGCTGGGGAACCAGAGCACCCTGATGAAAAGTGGGCTACTGGAACAAGACGGAAATGGGCGAGAGGTGAAAACATGGATCTGTTGGAATGCTACTACTCAAGTAATCCTAGTCAGAGGGGCTACATGCAAAGACTGTGGGAGGAATGGTTAGCTCGACATCCCCAGTCAACACTAACTGCCAAATTGGAACGACATAACCAAGTGGCGGGCATAGTGTACAGGAACATCTGTGCAGAATATGGACTGGAAGCCCCGAGATCAAAGTGGGTAACACCCCCAAAAGTGGTGGAGAATGACCGAGCTAAGATCCTGTGGGACTTCCAGATCCAGACAGACAAGATGGTAATGGCGAACCAACCGGACATTGTGGTGGTGGATAAAGAACAGAGGAAAGCCGTTGTGGTGGATGTAGCAATACCAAGTGACTACAACATCAGGAAAAAGGAGCATGAGAAATTGGAGAAGTACCAGGGCCTCAGGGAGGAACTGGAAAAGACCTGGAAGGTGAAGACCACAGTGGTGCCTGTGGTCATCGGGGCCCTCGGGCAGTCACCCCCAAACTGGAGCAGTGGCTCAAACAGATCCCAGGAACAACATCAGACATCTCAGTCCAGAAATGTGCAGTTCTAGGCACAGCCAAGATACTGCGCAGAACCCTCAAGCTCCCAGGCCTCTGGTAGAGGACCCGAGCTCAGAGGATGAAACAGACCACCCGCGGAGGGTGAGAAGGGAATTTTTTTTTTATATGACTGTATAGCTCAATAGGTAAGTCACCAGTCTTCCACCCCGGAGATCCGGGTTCGAGGCCAGGCTGGGGCAAAAAGTTACAACGGTGACATTGAGCTGTCAGTGTGGGTCCTTAGGCAAGACCCATGGAGCTATATAGCCTACCTCATACCATGAGAGACACAAATAAGCACAACATGCCGCCTCAGACGTCGCCAAGGGCCAAACAAGGGCGAGAGGTGAAAACATGGATCTGTTGGAATGCTACTACTCAAGTAATCCTAGTCAGAGGGGTTACATGCAAAGACTGTGGGAGGAATGGTTAGCTCGACATCCCCAGTCAACACTAACTGCCAAACAACTAGTAGCTCAGTGTTCCAACATCCGCAAACGGCAACTGCTGTCACAACTTGAGATTGACGAGGTACGACACAAGTGCTACGGGAAGGAGCCAGGATGCCAGGTCAGAAGGGAGTCAACTACAACTCCCCGCCCAGAGACTGGGTATGTAGCCCCAGTAATGAACCAACCATCTGAGCTGAACGAGGCAGCAACTGACCTGAGAGAGAGAATCATGGCCCGAATGAACACCAGACGACCCCGACGCCAATTACAACGGCTGAGTGAAGTACCATCAGAAAGTCTCATTGAAGATGTGAATGCAGCATTGAGAACGATCCCTACCAACACCATAACAGAAACCAATGAGCTGATATACAACTCAGCATCAGTGATCCTTGAGATGCTTGGTTATAAGAGCAACCATGAGACCCAATACCCACCATGGAAGAGACGGTTAGAGGCTAAGATCAAGATCACAAGGAGGGAAGTGAGTCAACTGTCAGAGCTCCAAAGGGGTGCAATGAAAAGATCAGTACCCAAGAAGTACAAGAAGTACTAATGCCTACTGGCTTAAGAAACTCACTGCCCTCCATGAGCGACTGGCAGCTCAACTGAACCAGATGCTACACAATGGGACTCACCCTGAATGGTTAACTGAAGGGTGCACAATCCTGATACAGGATGGGTTCAGTCCCATCCAACTATCGGCCAATAACCTGTCTCTCTACAACATGGAAGCTCATGTCAGGCATCATAGCGGCTAAGATAAGCGGGCACATGGATAAATACATGAGCAAGGCACAGAAGGGCATAGGCATAAATAGCAGAGGAGCCAAACACCAACTCCTGTAACACAGTCGCCCGAGACTGCAAAACCCGACACACCAACCTGTGTACCGCTTGGATTGATTACAAGAAAGCCTATGACTCAATGCCACACACTTGGATCATTGAATGCTTAGAGATGTACAACATCAATAGGACTCTAAGAGCCTTCATTGCAAACTCGATGGGGCTGTGGAAAACCACCCTTGAAGCCAACTGCAAACCACTTGCACAAGTGTCCATCAAATGTGGCATATACCAAGGAGATGCTCTGTCCCCACTGCTGTTCTGCATAGGCCTGAACCCTCTCAGCCAAATCATCAACAAGACTGGCTACGGATACCGACTCAAGAATGGGGCCACGATCAGTCACCTCCTCTACATGGATGACATCAAGCTGTATGCCAAGAGCGAGCGAGACATCGACTCACTGATCCACACCACCAGGATCTACAGCACTGACATTGGGATGTCATTCGGACTAGAGAAGTGTGGTCGGATGGTTACAAAGAGAGGGAAGGTCGCCCACACAGAAGGGGTCTCACTCCCAGAAGGAACAATAGCAGACATAGAGCACAGCTACAAGTACCTGGGAATACCACAAGCAAATGGCAACCTCGATGAGGTCACAAGGAAAGGAGCCACAGCCAAATACCTCCAACGAATAAGGCAAGTCCTGAGAAGCCAGCTCAATGGCAAGAACAAGATCCGTGCAATAAACAGCTATGCCTTACCAGTAATCAGATACCCTGCCGGAATAATTAGCTGGCCAATGGAAGAGATGAAGGCCACGGATGTTAAGACTAGGAAGCTACTAACCATGCATGGAGGGTTCCACCCCAAATCCAGCACCCTGAGACTGTACACGAGCCGTAAGGAAGGAGGCAGAGGACTAGTGAGTGTGAGAGCCACTGTCCAGGATGAAACATCCAAGATCCATAAATACATCAAGGACAAAGCCTCAACGGACGATGTGCTCAGCGAATGTCTCAGGCAATGGGGAACAGAAGACAAGGTGCTGGAAGTACCATCATGGGAGGACAAGCCCTACATGGGATGTACCACCGACAAATAACTGAAATGGCTGATGTCAGGAAAACCTACCAATGGCTGGAGAAAGCTGGACTCAAGGACAGCACAGAGGCTCTCATCCTGGCCGCCCAGGAACAGGCCCTAAACACCAGAGCAATAGAGGCTCAGATCTACCACACCAGAGAAGACCCAAGGTGTAGGTTGTGCAAGGAGGCCCCTGAGACAGTCCAGCACATAATAGCAGGGTGCAAGATGCTGGCAGGGAAAGCGTACATGGAACGACATAACCAAGTGGCGGCATAGTGTACAGGAACATCTGTGCAGAATATGGACTGGAAGCCCCGAGATTAAAGTGGGAAACACCCCCAAAAGTGGTGGAGAATGACCGAGCTAAGATCCTGTGGGACTTCCAGATCCAGACAGACAAGATGGTAATGGCGAACCAACCGGACATTGTGGTGGTGGATAAAGAACAGAGGAAAGCCGTTGTGGTGGATGTAGCAATACCAAGTGACTACAACATCAGGAAAAAGGAGCATGAGAAATTGGAGAAGTACCAGGGCCTCAGGGAGGAACTGGAAAAGACCTGGAAGGTGAAGACCACAGTGGTGCCTGTGGTCATCGGGCCCTCGGGGCAGTCACCCCCAAACTGGAGCAGTGGCTCAAACAGATCCCAGGAACAACATCAGACATCTCAGTCCAGAAATGTGCAGTTCTAGGCACAGCCAAGATACTGCGCAGAACCCTCAAGCTCCCAGGCCTCTGGTAGAGGACCCGAGCTCAGAGGATGAAACAGACCACCCGCGGAGGGTGAGAAGGGAATTTTTTTTTTTATATATGACTGTATAGCTCAATAGGTAAGTCACCAGTCTTCCACCCCGGAGATCCGGGTTCGAGGCCAGGCTGGGGCAAAAAGTTACAACGGTGACATTGAGCTGTCAGTGTGGGTCCTTAGGCAAGACCCATGGAGCTATATAGCCTACCTCATACCATGAGAGACATAAATAAGCACAACATGCCGCCTCAGACGTCGCCTGGTCAAACAAGGGCGAGAGGTGAAAACATGGATCTGTTGGAATGCTACTACTCAAGTAATCCTAGTCAGAGGGGCTACATGCAAAGACTGTGGGAGGAATGGTTAGCTCGACATCCCCAGTCAACACTAACTGCCAAACAACTAGTAGCTCAGTGTTCCAACATCCGCAAACGGCAACTGCTGTCACAACTTGAGATTGACGAGGTACGACACAAGTGCTACAGCAAGGGGAAGGAGCCAGGATGCCAGGTCAGAAGGGAGTCAACTACAACTCCCCGCCCAGAGACTGGGTATGTAGCCCCAGTAATGAACGAACCATCTGAGCTGAGCGAGGCAGCAACTGACTGAGAGAGGGTTCTGATGGAAGAACAGGAAGGCTTTGTGTAGCAAAGTGGCCTTTTGACTTATTTTCATGGTTTTTACATTATTTTGGATTTATTCAGTTTGGACATATTGACATTATTTAATTTTGCTGAGTCATCAGTATTGTGGATTTATTTTGGTGAGTTGCTGAGTGCTGATCTATTTTGCGTACATCTATATTTGCATATATCATTAAAAGTCCAGCTTATTTATAGCTTTGTTTAAAAACAGCAAGTAGATTTATTCTATTGGCTTTTCAACAATTAACTGAAAAAGATTTCTTGACATCAGTTGGGAATAAATAATTCCATGTTTTCCTCCGTCTCCTCCAGCTGCTTCCATGCTCGTATGTACACATGCGCAGCCGTAGTGCACATGTGCACAAAGCTAAAAACGAGCCAACAACAGGAACCAGAACCTGTTGCTAGGAGCCTTTTTGTCGTTTCAGCCCATAACGACGGCCTGATGATGGACCAGCTCTGCATTTCAGTCTGAATTCATGGAGTTGATGAATTCAACTCACTGAGCCTCAAACATCGAGGAGCTAAACTGAGAAAGGATGATTCTCCACAGTCTGGAGGCTCTGCTGAGACGTATGGAGGTCAGAGAGAAACTGAGCAGAGCTCAGCAGACGCCAAACTCTGGGCTGACCCACAGGAACAAAAGGTCAACAGAAACTTTGAACTGAGGAATCAACCAAATTAAGAGGCTGGTGTCTGAATTATTACGCTCCTACATTCAAGGCTGCAGCTTCGTTTCACGGTGAAATACAGGATTTAATGGAGAGAAGAAGAAACGAGGGGAAAGTGCGTCTCTGGACTTTGCAGTCCTCAGCCGACTAAACCTGACAAGGTGTCGGTTCAGAGCGAGGAGTGGGACCCTCTGCAGAGTCTCTCTGATTTATAGGATCACTGGAACGTCTAAGGAATGAATGAAAACAAAACACGTGTTTCTGAAGATGCTGACCTCACTGTTTCAGTTTCCTGGTCTGTGTGTGAGCCAGGCCTCTCTGCTGGCTCAGAGGATCCATGTGGAGCTGCTGGTCTGAGGCGTTTGGCTGATTTGGGCTTTTTGTTTGTTTGTCTTGTTGTTTTGGTGGATGGTGAACAGAAAATATAATGAACAATGAAATGATCTGTGGATGTTGAACTGATGACTTTATGCTGTTAGTCACATGTAAACACAATGTTCTTTGTTATACAGACCAAAGGATCTTCGCCCCTTGAGTTCAGCTTGATAAGCTTTGAGATTGATTTGCATAATGAAGTAACTATTGAAGGGGGGGAGAGCAGGGGAGGGTCCCATTAGGAAGCAGGAAACCAAATGGCAGTAAAGTGGAAATCAGCCGATTCACTTTGTTCTGATTCAAGTTCATCACAGTTGAAAATAATCAGCCTAACAGTCGACCAGACCTTTTATTGCAGATTCAGTTATTACTTTATATAATTCAGGCCGTGGGATTAATAGTCATGTTTTCATGGGTTCCATCTCATGCAGGAATCAAAGGAAATGAGTTGGCAGATAAATATGCAAAACAAGCTTCAAAAAACAGTTTTATTGAGAAACTGGTTCCATTTAGCAAAGAGGAAATAAAAGCTATTAGTGAACAAAAGGAAAGATGGCAGAAGCAGTGGAAGAAGAGAGAACTGGTAGATGCTTCTTAGGATTCAGAGGAAGGGTCCTGCCTGGAATCATCCTGGAATAATCCTGGAATAATCCCAGCTTCCATCCTTAAAGGACTGGAAGAAGAAAAGTTTCTAAGGACTCAAATCAGAAAAGTTTCACCAAGAAATAGATTGTAGAGTTGAACTATCTGTTCAACAGTGAGAGAGTTTCTCTGACAGGAGGAACATATTTAGACTCAAATCAGCAAAGAAACACTGAAGAGGAACCAGAACTGGACCAGACTGTAAATCCAGGAATCAGAGGTTCAGTGAATGTGGTGTTGAAGGTGTGGAGGTGGATCAGTGAGTCAGAGTAGACTCTGTAGAAGGACAGAATGCCAGCAGGACAGTCCACATACACTGATACTCTGTGAGAGACGGAGGAGGAGAGAGGAGTTACTATCTTATTGTGACAGACAGAGTAACCATCATCAGAGCATCTCAGACTCCAGGAATGATCATTATATCCAAACCAACAGTCTCCACTGTTTCCTTTCCTCCTGATTCTTCTGTAACTCACTGATATAAAAACTCTTCCTCTCCACTCGACCTCCCAGTAACAGCGACCAGTCAGACCAGTTCTACACAGCAGCTGAGGATAATCAAATCTGTCTGGATGATCAGGATATGACTGAAGCTCCTCACATGTCACCTTCCTGTTGTCTTGTTTGATGTTTCTGCTCACTGTGTTTGTGTTGATGGTGAGTTGACAGGAATCTGATGGAGAGAACAAACACAATCCAGCTGCAGTTATTGATCATTTATTGATCTTTGATGATGATGATGATGATGATGAATGAGTGATGTGACAGTTTGAAGATGGTTGAATGTGAGCTGCTTTGTTGTCATGAATCAGATGAAAAACACACTTACACTTCCTCAGACCTGGTGTCAAGAATCGGCCTCCAGCAGGCTCCACTCTGAAAGGAGGAGGGGGGGTCAGACCATCAGTCTCTTTCAGCAGCAAACATGGACATGACATGTCTCTCAGACAGACATTGTCCTCCACTGAGACAGGAACAGTCCAACATCTGGTTCAGCATAATTTACATGATGATTATTATTAATTGAACATGATTGTATATAATTACAAAGATTGAGTGAAATATATTTAAGTGATTTATTTGAATAGAGGAAGTCTTTTATTTTGAAGAGTGCTTCAGGATCTGCTTCTGTTTTGCCACCATCTTGCTTTTGTTGACGTTTGGTTGCTAGGTTACGATCAGGTGTGGCCGTTTTTCTCTTCAATAAAAACTGGTCCATGTTTGGGATTTGTGAAACCTTTATGTGATTTGGCAGACTTCAATAAAGATCAGATTACCATTCACACATGTTCCATGTTGTCTTTTTCCAATTCAACTCTAATTTAAAACCACTTTATTAATCCCAATGGGAAATTAAATGTGGTGTAACTCATTAATTCTTCAAAGAGTCATTGCAAATGGTGATGGCTGAAGGAAGGGAAGATCTTCTGCAGGTCTGTTAAGTGAAGTTTCACAAATCGCAAACATGGTAATAAAGATTCTTCTTGAAGAGGAGAATAATCTAGTCCAGATTTGAAGTGTCTCATTTTTTATTTTTTATAATATATGCAGGATGTTGGGGGTTTTCTTGACCCTCATCTACTTTTAATAACTACAGGAAATGAAATTAACAATTTCAATCACCACTGTAAAGAATAAGTCTCACAGCAAAAAACTGATTGAAAATCGATTCATTTACTGCAAGTTTATGTCTGTTAAGGCTCAGATGGACTGAAAGCAGCTCTTTAAACCATTCAGACGAACAACAGAGACAATCAGATGACTGATTACCCGCGATAATAACTCAATAGTCCATGGAAAAACCTTATAAGCTTGTATTAAAGCAGAAAGTACGGCGGCCACCGTAAGAAAGACTTACAGTATCAATTATGCCGCATGAACTGATCAGTAGATTATTGCGAGGGAACGCAAAAGTAGAAAAATTCCCCATGTCCCCTGGAGGCTCTGTAATATATATATCAGTGACGTGCGGTGAGGTTCATTGCTGGTGAGGCTCTGACTTATGACTTTTATAGACACCATCCATGTTGTTGGACCTACGGAAATTTTGCGCATGCGTACAACGCTGGGGAGAAAAAAGACTAATCTTTTACATGTCAGCCGCGTTAACTCAGTGAAACTTAGAAATGTAGGAATTAATTTCGTGCTATGATCCACAGCAAAAGGAAAGAGTTTTATCGCTCTGAATCCGCCAAGCTACACGCAGACTCGTTGCCATAGCAACTGACAAAAAAATGTTCAAGAATTTTGCACACAGAACAGAACATTTAGTTTGTTGTTGTAGTTCGTTTTAGGCTTAATGTTAATAAATAATTGCTGTGGTAGATTAGCTACCGCTTCTACTTTACTGAATTATTTAAACATTAACTGTAGCCCACAAAACGCACATTTAATTAAAAAACTAAACAAAAACATCTTATTGCTGTCTTACATTTACGTATCAATAAAATCCATGCACCGCTAATTCTGCACAATAATATCCGTTCATCCAAAGCCAAGTTTATCCTCGGCATGTCTTTTCTACTCCGCTTGAGAATCAAACTGTCCTGAAGTAAAACCTTCAGCTCCGGTGTTGGTCTTCCTTTAGTTATTATCTCCTGCTTCAATTGAAAATCCACTTTAGAAAACTGTTCAAGTGTAGAAATGTAGTCTTTCATGTTGACGTCGGAAGAGAGAAGAAAACAAATATATCGCTGTATTTATTTACTGTGTGGCTAGCTCCATGGCTAGCTCACCGTGTCTTACTCTGCAGTTGTGCAGTCACAATATCTGGGATCATGAGCGCCCCCAGCGGTGAGGCAAGAGAACTGCCTGCCTCACCTCCAGTCTGTTCTCTGCCGTTTCTTATCGCTCCTCCGCACACAAAACACGATACTCACACAGTTAGTGACAAAAACACTGTACATTATATACATAAGAAAAATTATGGAATATCAGTCCATATATTAAATGTTTTTTAACCATTTTTATTACTGGCGTACAGACAGGACGAACATGCTGTTATAATGGCAGCCAGTGCAGTTAGTGAAAGGTTGCCTACCCTGACCCCCATGTCTCTGATATATATATATATATATATATATATATATATATATATATATATATATATATATATATATATATATATATATATATATATATATATATATTATACATGAATGATTAAGTGACTAAAACATTCTACGGTGTTTAAAAACATCGTTTAAACTTTTTCTTCGTTTCCCGTTTTTTAGATCAGTTTTCGTCGCCTCCGGGAACCGACGGTTTGGGCCGTTAACCGAAGCTCACACTGGTGGGACGTTATAGTTCCAGGTTTCACCGATTCACAGTGACTCCAGAACTTTCTGATGTCTGAAGACACAATAAATTATCTGTGTGCAAGATTACACCACGTTTTGGAGCGAACAGATACTACCTTTCTAAAATGTTTAACATTGGAAAAAAGACTCACAATTGCTTTATGCAAGCTACAGGCTCGGAATACCGGAGCATCGGACACCTTTTGGAGTTAGTTTTGGAGTTTGGAGTAGCCGAGTTAATTTTATATTTTTATTTTTTTGGTGAACCTTCTCAAAACACATGATTGCTGTCGCCTCTGTACTGCAGTGGGTTATTTCTGTTTTATACTGTTTTTACTTTTGGACTCTAGTGTGGTTCCAAATCCATCCCCATTATATATGTATATTTGTTTTTTCTTGGTTTTTGAATTGTATTTTATTTTGGTGGAGAAGCTTTTATTTTCTTGTTTCCTGTTTCTGTATCACATCCTGTGCGTTCGCGCTGCCTCCTCAGTTCGCGCCAAGCTGCGCTGGGGAGAGGTAAGTGCACTCAGTTGTCTTGCAATTGTGGATTAAAACATTCAAAATGTTATATAAAAAGAGGGTATGCTGCTCAACTCATAAGTTGTAAATAGTTGTTTAACCTATTGATGTTTAGCACAGCACTGTTCTGGGTATTTAATTCCCACGGTTTTTTGCATTTATTCGGGTTATCCGGTAACATGGTTATTTTATTTTTTTTTGTTCTGTTGGATGGTAAAGGTGTGTGTGGGAAAGCCAGAGCCAGGAGCTGCTGCTGAACTTGGTTTTGTTTTAAACAGGTATGTGAGTTATTTCAAAATGTTACCCGGTTGTTGTATATTTTTATATTGTGATGGAAAATTGTAACTTTTGGGCAGATTTCAGTTTTATTTTAATTGTTTTTACGAATGCAGATTTTATTTTATTATTATTTGTGAACTTTAATTAGTTTTATCCAATTCCTCTGAGTTCGCGCCAAGCTGCGCTGGGGAGAGGTGTGTGTGGGAAAGCCAGAGCCAGGAGCTGCTGCTGAACTTGGTTTTGTTTTAAACAGGAATAAATCGTCGTAAATCCTGGTTCCTGCTGTTGTCATTACACAACTGTTACATCTGGTGCCGTGACCCGGATTCACTGGTTAGCCACTGCCGACCGCCGAGGGTTCAGCTGTGCGCTAGTGACGCTGACGTGGCAGAGGATCTTTAGTCCAGAGTGATACTCAAATTATTTATGAGGGGTCATCAGAGACAGAGGAAATTATTGAAATACCTCCATTGGATCCCCAATTTTCTACCCCTATAAATAATAATGAAAACACCATGCAGCAGTTACGCGATCTCATTGGTGAAATAGGGAGCCAAATAGGTGAAGCCATCACCTGCCGTTTATTACACAGTGGATCTCACCTCACTCCAGAGAAGCTTTCACAATCACAGTGTAAGCAGAATGAGGCACCCAGCACAGTGGTTGATCTCACAAAAATGAGTTTGGTGGTGAAATCAGACATTAAAGAGCCCCCTATTTATCGTGGTGACGGTGATGATAGGATCTCTGTTCATGAGTGGATAGAGTTGATGGAAGTCTACCTGTGTAAGAAAGGATTCTCAGCTGGAGAAAAACTGATGAAATCCTGAACCATCTGCTTGGTAAAGCAAAGAGCCTTGTAAAGATCGGACTTAAGAGTAGCTCTACCACACCTGTAAGTCCTGACGCAGTCTATAACATTCTGAGGCGCTATTTTAGCGACATTCCAGGGTCTTGCTTGCCACTGGCTGATTTCTATGCTACCCAGCAAATAGCTAATGAGACACCAGTGGACTATTGGGTCAGACTTAACACAGCTGCTGAAAATGCTGACAGGCACTTGAAAGATCAAGGAGGCAGTCTGAATAAATTGGATGCAGAGATAGCAATGATGTTCATCAGGAATTGTCCTGATCCTAGTCTCGCCTGTGTTTTCAAGTGTAAGCCCTCCAACAAGTGGACACTCACTGAGGTGCAGGAGGCCATTGATGAGCATCAAAGAGAGCATCAAGTGAAAAGACCACATGCAATTGTGGCAAAAGCAAAAGCTTTCCAGATTGCTACTGCAACAGCAGCACTTGACCACTCAGAGCCTGAAGTAGAACGTAGGCAAGTGAACACTGTCAAAACTACCCCTGTCAGTTCTGCCAACTCAAATGATCGTACTGCAGAGTCAGGTGCGTTGGAACGGGTGTTAACTATGCTTGAAAGAGTATTAGAACGCACTGCTCAGCCTGTAGGTGATACTCAACCCCAGTTTTTCCATCCCAGTCAGTCTTTTCCATGTCAAGTATGCGGCCACAGTAACCACTCTACACGAGCACACTGCATGAGAGAGAGAAGATGCCTGGCCTGTCTCGAGATTGGACATCAACGAAGAAGCTGTCCAAAAATCACTAACACTCAGCGAGTTGGAGACTCAGCTGACCAGGGAAACTAAGCCACTCACACCTGAGAGGGCACTGTGTGAGTGAGCATGAGACCCTCACCTCAAAAGGAGATATTAAATCTGTGTATACTGAAAGTTTGAAATCTGCTCCATCTAATACTTTTGTGTTGTTTCAAAACATATCCAGACTAGAAAAGGCTGACAGCCTCTTTTACACTGATGCACAGGTTGGGGATAAAGTATCATTGCAAGCCCTTTTGGACACTGGCTCCATGGCCTGCACTATCAGTGTAGAAGCTGAACAACTCCTAAAGAGTGCAGGGCTTGCATCCCAACCTGACTGTAACCATAATGATATCATTCTCGTAGGCTGTGGAGGAGTTCAAGTAAAACCAAAATGCATCCATGAATTGAAAATGAAAGTGTATGATTGTGTATTTAGTGTTCCAACTTTAGTGGTTCCCGGGCAGAAAGATCAGCTAATTCTGGGCACAAATGTCATCAAACAGGGCACACTTTCACTGTCTGGACTGACAATAATCCCCTGACATACATCCTCACGAAACCCAAACTTGATGCATGTGAGCAACGGTGGGTTGCCAAGTTAGCACCTTACAACTTCAGCATCAAGTATATACCTGGCAGTAAGAACATCGTTGCTGATGCTCTCAGCAGAAAGCCCTTTGCTCAGGTTCGTGTCTGTCAACGGATTTTGAATGAGCCTTATAATGACCTTGTGGGGGAGTCGCAACAAGTACAAGAAGCTTAAATTCAGGAAACATTCAGGATTGGTGTCAACCACCAAAACATTCATCATGCAGCCCCATTGAATGAGCTGGAAAATCAATCCTTATCTGACTGTGAAGTATCTGCAGTGTTGGCCGGTCATATGGAGTGGGATGAAGGTTCCAAGCAGAGAGTGGTTTCATGGCTGGCCCAGGATCTGGAGAAGTTGGCCCAGCCGGGTGAAGACCCTCTGCCCGTTTTCTCACTTCAAGAGCTGCATGATAGTCAGAGGAACGATCCTGTCCTGTCCCAAGTCATCCCATTTGTTATCCGAGGGAGACGACCATCAAGACGAGAGAGAGCTGGGTTGCTTCTGAAGGTGCTCAAAATCCTAAAACAGTGGGAGAAACTGAAGATGCTCGATAACATCCTGTACAGGGTTTGCAAAGACCCATTAACAGGAAAAAAGCGACATCAGTACATGACGCCTTCCTCTTTGATCAGCCAAGTTCTCAGTGGTGTGCATGATAATGCTGGCCACCAGGGTCAGAGTAGAACTCTATACCTTTCAAGACAAAGATTCTTTTGGATCGAAATGGAGCAAGACGTCAGAGACTATGTGAAATGTTGTAAGCGTTGTGTTGTTAGCAAGACATTGGAGCCAGAGGGACGAGCACAACTCGAAAGCATCAAAACCACAGGCCCCTTAGAGCTAGTTTGTCTAGACTTCTGGTCTGCAGAAGACTCGAATGGGAAGAGTGTGGATGTGTTAGTGTTGACACACCACTTCACTAAGATGGCTCATGCCTTCAAGTGTTCAGGCCAGTCTGCAAAACAGGTCGCACGTCAGCTGTGGGATAAGTACTTTTGTGTATATGGCTTCCCGCAGAGAATACATTCAGACCAGGGTGCGAATTTTGAGAGCCAGCTTATCCAAGAGCTACTTCAGATAGCAGGTGTGAAGAAGTCCAGAACAACACCCTACCATCCTATGGGGAATGGCCACACTGAGAGGTTTAACCGGACTCTAGGGAACATGATTAGAGCATTGCCTCCCAGAGAAAAGCAAAGGTGGCCTCAGATGCTGCAAACGCTAACCTTCGCTTACAACTGTACTGCTCATGAGTCGACTGGTTATGCCCCATTCTTCCTGATGTACGGTCGGGTCCCTAGATTGCCGGTGGATGCTATGTTCCACAGTGTGAAAAAAGACAATGACATCACAGACTATAATAGTTATGTTAAAAGGATGAGAGATGATCTCAAGGAGGCTCTTCATGTTGCTCAGGTTCATGCTAGTGCAAAACAACAGCGGCAGGCTGAGATATATAATAAGGGTGTGAAAGGTGCTAACATTGAAGAGGGTGATCAGGTCCTCTTGGCCAACAGAGGTGAACGTGGGCGCAGAAAACTTGCTGATAGGTGGGAGTCGACCTTGTACACAGTGATTTCGAAGGATTCAAGATGTCATACCTACCGCATTAGAAACCCTGACAACGGACATGAGAAAGTGGTTCACAGAAATTTGCTTTTGCAAGCCAGTTTCCTGCCAGTACATGTGGATCATGAGACAGAGTCTTCTTTCTCCAGTGTTGGTCAGGAGTCTCAAGAGAAAGAGGAGGACGATGGAAACCTGTCTTTGGAGGGACTCGAAATTCACGAATCTGAGCGTACCGCTAGCTGGGTTGCAGAGGTCACCCCATCGGAAAACTCTTCAGTCCTTCTTGCTGATCCTGAGCCTTCCGATGCGGAGCTGCAGTCAAGTGACTACAATGGAGAAATTGCAGGGGTTAGAAGTGGATCAGATGGTTGTTTTGGAGAGGCAGCAGAGGGTCCATTCAATGTTACTCCGTCAGACAAGGATAATGGACTGAATGACGCTTCTAAAGGACAACTGGAGGCGAGCACCATTCAGTCTCAAGATCGAGCCTCTGCAAGGAAACCTGTTGCAGACACTGGTAATTTGACAGTGACCACACCCATGGATCGAATCAAGACCAGGGTGGGTAGGATAGTGAAACCAGTGAATAGGTTGATTCAGAATATGACACAGAAAACCAAACAAGGTGATTTTGTGGTTGGTGGGTTAGCTAAGACTCTATTCAAGTGAACGAATTATTTGCTCATTTGAGATATTTTTGTTCATGTGGTTAATGTGGTTACTGTCATTCTGTGTGTCAAGGTAATACTTCTTTGGTAATCAGGTTGAGAATATGTAAACGGCACATTCCTTTGCAAAGTGGATTTTAAGAGTCTGGCCAACTCTTCATTGTCACTTTCTATTGAAATATAGAAACCTTTGGTGGCATAGTGATTATCAGAGAGATGTAGCTACGATTAGCTGATGTTATCTTGTATGCAGTTTTTGATCTGACCTGTAACTGTTTTGAGAAGTTCAGGGGGGAGTATGTAGCCGAGTTAATTTTATATTTTTTTGGTGAACCTTCTCAAAACACATTGATTGCTGTCGCCTCTGTATTGCAGTGGGTTATTTCTGTTTTATACTGTTTTATTTTTGGACTCTAATGTTGTTCCAAATCCATTCCCATTATATATGTATATTTGTTTTTCTTGGTTTTTGAATTGTATTTTATTTTGGTGGAGAAGCTTTTATTTCTTGTTTCCTGTTTCTGTATCACATCCTGTGTGTTCGCGCTGCCTCCTCAGTTCGCGCCAAGCTGCGCTGGGGAGAGGTAAGCGCACACAGTTGTCTTGCAATTGTGGATTAAAACATTCAAAATGTTATATAAAAAAAGGTATGCTGCTCGACTCATAAGTTGTAAATAGTTGTTTAACCTATTGATGTTTAGCACAGCACTGTTCTGGGTATTTAATTCCCACGGTTTTTGCATTTATTCGGTTTATCCAGTAACATGGTTATTTTATTTTATTTTTTTGTTCTGGTGGATGGTAAAGGTGTGTGTGGGAAAGCCAGAGCCAGGAGCTGCTGCTGAACTTGGTTTTGTTTTAAACAGGTATGTGAGTTATTTCAAAATGTTACCCGGTTGTTGTATATTTTTATATTGTGATGGAAAATTGTAACTTTTGGGCTGATTTCGGTTTTATTTTAATTGTTTTTACGAATGCAGATTTTATTTTATTATTATTTGTGAACTTTAATTAGTTTTATCCAATTCCTCTGAGTTCGCGCCAAGCTGCGCTGGGGAGAGGTGTGTGTGGGAAAGCCAGAGCCAGGAGCTGCTGCTGAACTTGGTTTTGTTTTAAACAGGAATAAATCGTCGTAAATCCTGGTTCCTGCTGTTGTCATTACACAACTGTTACAGAGAGTCTTACAACAGTGTGTCATGGAGTTCAGTGCTGCAATACAATCTGTATTAGTGCCTGAGCTGATTAAAATCCCTTAAGTTCAGGAACAAAGTTCTTGTCCCAACAACCAGGATCAGTTGAAGGACCTCTGCAGTCCATGATGCTTCCTCTCCCTCTTATAAACCATCTGATGGGCTGATATCATCCCTCTACTTTACAAATTAAATGTCTTTCTTTCTCTTATTACGACTCCATTATTTTTTCCTGGATGTGACATCAGAGCTGTGGATCTGGAATCTGATTGGTCGGATGGATATTTCCCTAGTTTTCCAACATGAAGGGTCTCTGCCTTTTTCCAAGATGTTGGGAATTTTTCCCAAACTTTATTGAACAATCCCAAAAGCTTTCCCAGCTACTGAAAACCTAAACACATTAGTCTTTTCTTGCAGCTAAACTCGAAAAGGTCTTATTATTGTTTTTAATTTCTACCACGGTCAACAGATAACAATTCTACTTTTTCCTCATCATTCACTGCAATTCTCCATTTCCTCTGGAAAACAAAGAATTTCAATTCTTTCCTGATTCCTCTCATTCATTTGATCATTTTCCAGATGCTGCCCCCTGGTGGAGAACAAACTACTACATTTATTTTATATTTTTATTAAATCCTGAAAGTTGTGAGTTTAGTTAAAAATCTTTTTTCTCTCTCAGAACTTTTAAACATCCATCTGACCAACATGGAGTTACTTTTCTTCTCATCTTTGCTCCTTGGGGCTGATTGGTCTGGAGCTCCATCAAATATTGTTTTAAAGTCCTTTCTGTCATCAGTAGATCATGGAAATCTAACTAAACTTCACTTTTATTCATTTAGTCAGAGTCCCTATTAAACTCTATTAAATCCATCCCACTCTTTAATTTTCCTTGTGAGCCGTTCTTAGTCAGGAGAATATTCCAGAAAACTGGGTAATGATCTCTGCCTCCAGATGAGGCGTCTAAATATTTAATTATCAAACTAAATATTTATCTTCAAACTAAACATTTCCCATCAGACTGACTAAAGACGTTTCTCCTCTTCCTCCTCTATCAGACCTTCTCTGCTCCTGCAGCAGGTTCCTCCATACCTGAGAGCTTTAAGTCTCCAGTCTGGATCCTTCAGTCCAGCCGACAGCAGCTTCACTCCTGAGTCTCCTGGATGATTGTAGCTCAGGTCCAACTCTTTCAGATGGGAGGGGTTAAAGGTCAGAGCTGAGGCCAGAGAAGCACAGCCTTCCTCTGAGACCAAACAGCCTGATAAGCTGCAGACACACAATTCATCACATGATGAGAAGATGAGAACATTGAGGTAGAGCCCAAGGTCTGAACTGGACATTTATAGGAGAGGAAAAAAGACAATAAATTAACCTGTCAATAAGATGAAATAGTAATAAAACTCTCATGTAGTTCTGTGTGTAATAAAAATCAACATTTGTCACATGTAGAACCGATCAGAATAGCTTCTTCTTCAGACCAGATTTAAGTTGTTACAAACTTGACCAAAATGTTCTAAAGTAACACAAAAAGTTAAGTCAGAAATGAAAAAAAGTCATCGTAGTTATAGTCGGTCAATAAATTTGATTCCATTTCTTCAGACATCAGTAAATGTGTCATTTGTCCATCAGGTCAAATCTTTGTAGAAATCCTCTTACTGCTCTGCAGACGGTCAGCCAGCTCCTCCTGCTTCATCCTCCTCAGGAAGTTCAGTATGATCTCCATCACTGCCTCTCTGTTGCTCCTCCTCTGCTCTTCATCATCACCTTCCACCACCTCATCATCCTCACTCTTCCTCTGAGCTTTCTGGGTAATCTGGTCTCAGAACCTTCTGGATCTTCTTCAGCTCATTCTTCACAAAAGTGACAATGTTTCCCTCCAGCAGCTGGAACAGAATAATAGATGAAGAAACATCAGATTGAAATCATGGAATCAAACACCAGATGGATGTTGGACAGACTGACAGTCCTCTGGTCTACAAAGTGCAGCATGGAGACGACTGTGAACAGAAACATAGAAAAGTAGTTGTTGTTCATGTACAGACCTTAAACATGGAGTCCAGCTGTGTTTGATGCTGCTGGGCAGACGGACCACTGGGACCCTCCACTCTGTGGAGGAACCAGGAACAATCAGGAATGCAGGAAATATTCATCCAGCAATATTTACTAATAAAATAACTAAGTGTCACATTAAAAGGAGAAAACATTGAACACATGAAGAATTGTATTCTTTGTATTGTGTTCATTACATGAACACAATACAAAGAAGTTAGAAAGAGGAAGACGAACTACAAGGATGAAGACCAGTAACACCAGAATCACCCAGTAGACATGTTAAAAAGTTGGTGCTGAACTTGGACTTCAAACTGTCCACACTGTCAGTAGATCTGATGCTGTTGGAGACAGAGTCCCAGAGCTTGGGGACAGTGGAAGTGAAGGCTATGTCCACACAGGTCTTCAGGACAGTGTGGGACATCCATCAGGTTCTGATGACTGGAGATGGTGTGGTCATCGAGGAGTTCTGAGATATGTGGGTGTGTCCATGTGGGATCCTCTCCTGGATGTTATAGAGGATTTAAAATGCATCCTGTAGATCCTGGAACCCAGTGAGCTCACATTATATATGTCCACACAGAGACAATCAGAAGTTAAAGGTCCATGAAGTGATATCTGGATGTGAGCAGTGAACCAGATGATCCAGGTTGTTGTAATGTTCCTGCTGATTTCACTAAGAACCAGCAGAACCTCTGATGGTCAACATCAGCTCAGTCTGGTTGAGTTCCAGCAGATCTCACCAACCACATCATGAAGCTTTCCTTCCTGCTGAACTGATCTCACAATGCACACAGGAATGGACATGTATGGTTACCGAATGTCCATCTGGTCCTGATGGACCAGACTGGTTTACCAGGTATTTCCCAGTGTTTGGTGGAAATGTCTCCCACTGTTAGTCTGACATGGAGCCAGGAAGCAGCAGAACATCATCATCATCACCCAGAGATGAAGATATGAAGGTGTTTTCATTAGAACAGAGCAGCTGGTTTAGATAATGGATCAAAACTCTGTAAATATAACTGGGAACATCTGAAACTTACTGGTTCAGTTACAGCAGTTAGAAACAGCTCACCTCTCTGATGGTGGAGATCCAGGAGATTTAAAGAAAATGATCTCATCCTTTGACCTGTTGCTCTTAAAGGACACACAGCTGGGTTCTGGTTCTGGTTCTGGTCTGAGTCTCTGATGGATCCTGACAGAAACATGATGATTAAAACTGAATCTGTTCAGTCTGGATGAAGCAGCAAAGAGGAGCAGCAGCAGCTTCATCACCACATCTTTTTTGGCCTGATATAGTGAACGCTGTGAAAAGGGCTGTGGACAGTTAGAGATAGTGACCTCAACTCTGACCTTTGCTCTGGCTCTCATCTTCCCCACACAGAGTGGTTTCAGAGGGAGGGACTCCCTCCTCTCTGTCCTCACACTGATCCATGCTGCTGAATTCACATCAGCTCACACACACTTTCTAGCTTCACCTGCAGAGGAAACACACATCATTCATCTGCACATGAACTCTGATCATCCTTTACGTCATTAGTGCTGGAAAAAGATCAGCTGCTCCTCCTCTGATTGGCTCTTCTTCTCTGCTTCATATCAGTGTCAGGTGAATGCAGTCAGACAGCAGAGGCAGAGGAAGCTGCATCAGCTGCTGCACTTCTACTATCAGTCCACTAGATGGAGACATGGAGCAACATTTACATTCACTGATTCAACCTGAACAGCAGAACGGATTTTAGTTAGTTCATTTTTAATCATTATAAATGATTAACAACTAATAATTAGGTGATGCGAGGTCATCCGAGACCGCATTCCTTCCGAGTCCATTTGTGCACTTTGTACACAAATGGAAGGAAGGGAGTTAGGTCAGTTGGAACTAGAGAACTGCCAAGAATCGTTTCACAAAAGCAACTCCTTAGATGGTATGTCAGCTCCAACATAATCCCCCTATTCCGCTTTTAAGTGGAATCCTAATTAACCTTACCAGTTGTTTTTGTTATTTGCTATACTAAGTTTACATGGTTACTTGTGAACATAACTGTATATAACCTTAGAAATATATAAGAATGTCAATTAAAAATGGAATAATGAATAGCAGGGGTAAACATTGTTTTCTTGAGTAACTGTAACTAATATAACAACTTCAATACATTGATTAACTCAATTGGACATTGCTTCCATGATTGTTCTTCCATTTGTATAAGGTCAAAACCCTGTTGGCCTTTTTGTTGAATTGTGTTATTTCCAGGGGAAAATTACCTTATGGTCCCCACTCGCCATGGGCGACCGCCAATATTCCCTAATACGGCACAAATGTAACACAATCATGGATCAACAGTGACCAAATCAGACACTCATGGTGATGGCTAATACTTCAACATTGATACATAATCTTGATGACAATTATGAAGAAGTGTCCATAGTGCACATATAATCAGAGTGATTATGTGATTGAAATACTAATCATAATAATCAAAGTGTTGGTCGCTTGATGCTTGTGCTCATTCACACACTCTCACACTCACTCAACCCATAACCCCCCAGGCTTCTTCAAAGCTGTCATGTAACCTGGTATAAGCAATGTGAGATCTGTCCAGGTACATGCAGAAAATGGAATAAAGGCCTGAGAAATAACAGTAAAACTTGTATAATAATTTAATGATGATTATGGTTTGTAACAGGTTTAAAATAATAATACACAAGCCAATGAAACAATGTCTGTAATGTATAATCAAATATATGTTCTGTGCTTTTAATCAGCTCACTGTTGTAATGTCATATGGAAATTGAGGTTTGAACAACTTGATTGTTGTATAAAAATCATTGACTGAAGCAGAATGTCGACAAAGTAAATGTTTTGTAAGACAAAAATAACTTAGGAGGAGAAACAGTGGAAAATGAGTCATTTCTAAGCAATGGGCGAGGCAGAATCAGAAACAGATGGTCAACGGAAAGAAATGAGGTATGAATGAGTCATAGGAGAGTTGGGGAAGGTAGGGGCTTTCCACAAACAGTGAGACGTGGTGGGAAGGTTCTAAAGTGACGCAGCCCTGCCCCGAAGACTGCCCTACGTTGAGAGGGTTTAAAATGTGGAGCTCAGGAGAGAAACAGGGTTCTTCGTCCGCGGCGCAGAAGAGGAGCCACCAGAGGAAGCAGGCTAAAGACCAGCAGAGGACCACACCCCGGGACCGGGGGAAGCTCCAGGACTTCACGCCGCCTAGAAGGGATGAATTCCACCCACCACCGACCCTGGTTCCAGATCTGACCAACTCCTCTGCCTTTACCCAACGCTCTCAACTCAGTTGCAGCCGACTTGTGTTTTCCTCGGGTAAGTGTTAAAATAATGACCCTGGGACTTAAATCTAAGTCACTAAACTTAATCTAGCTGTTAACAAGTGCCGTTATTTTAGGAGAGGAGCTTCCGTTAACAGGAGTGGTTGTAGGGGTTATGCAGCTGTGAGGGCTACTCAGCTGATTGCTCCTCAACTCTAAAGGGTCATAACTTCTGGATTGAAGGTAGTCAGAGCTAGACAAGTCCTTTCCAATCCCAGTTTAAACAGATAATTCTCCATAAACTATATCTAGGGTAAGACCCGAGTTCTGGGGATTTTCCGGACCTGTTAGACAGAGAACTGGGCAGTAGTGAGTCCAAAGAGTTGTGAGGAGTAGGCGGGACTTACTATTGGGTAGTAACAGACATGGCGTCCCTGGGTGGGCTCGACCCTAATGAGTAGGAGGGTCCTACTTTGACCAAGTCAGTAAAAAGTAAAAACAGACGAAAGGGTCTGAATAGCTCACTTGGGATACTAACTCTTAGGGAATAGAGTTGGTGGCGACTGATGAGGCTTATCAGTCGCAACCCTTGCAGTAACTGTACAGCGTGCAGGCAAGGGAAAGCTTCCACTGAGGATCAACAGCTGTGTCCAGAAGGGAAGCCAGTAGCCAGAATAGCCTAGACCCATCCCTACTCGACGGTACCCAGAGAGGCTTTGGGGGATAGGCAACTCGGAGACAAAGACAATCATGGATGATGCAAACGAGGCATCAGGGCTCCAGCCAACATCGGACACGGAGCAAGAGACCAGCGCCGCCAGGGCCGAGAGGGAAGAACGACTTCGCCTCTCCCAGACTATGCTACAGCGACTTCCAGTAATGCTGATGCTGTTAGGCGACGGATTCGACACCTGGACGACACCATGCAAGCGGATGCTCTGCCAGGCCCATCATACTGGGGACCCGATGGTGTCGCGGGACCTGATGGAAACAGCGGTAGGGCTTCGACGGAGCTACACCTGCCCCCAGCTTAAGGACGATCACCGGCTGGTGATCGCCTGGTGCCCGGTGAAGGTCACCAAAAAGATGGAGGTCAAAGAATGGCTGGAGTGGTTCGCCGACCTCCTGGGAAGGTGGCCTGACGGCCAACTACAGATAATGTACAGCCCGTCCGAGCGGTACGACAACATAGTGAAAATGGCGACGTTAGCTGCCGGCGTAGATGGGATCCTGGTGAACCCTTTTGCCCGACAAACGTCCCGCTACGCCGAGTGCGCTGAAGTCTTGCAGAGACTTGAGTTATACAAGAAAAAGAAAGAAGAAACCCAAGTACGGGACCCTGCGGACTCGGAGGTGTCGGAAGCCCGGTCCCGACAGGCCAGCCGAGGCCCGTCGCCCCAGCCGGGACAGGTCCTGATAAACCTAACAGAGGACGACGACAAGGGGGTCCTGAACAAACCCCTTGAGCCGCCACGTCAGGGAGTCCAGAGCGGAACACTGTCCTTGGGTCTTGGTGAGGAGCAATGGGAGAAGATGGCAAAGGAATGGTTCCCGCGGAGTGACCTGAAAAGTGAGCCCCTGCCGCGGGCCCACAGCACAGAGAGAAAGGCACCAGCTCCTCTGCAGCCGCCATCGGGGGACAGCTCGGACGACGAGGCGAACGGCACGGACGTGGACAGGAGAGGGACATATAGCCCCAAGAAGAGAACTCGGAAATCGAGCACCCGGAAAATGCCCCGAGAACTGCCCCCGCTGCCTACTGGAATTATCAGTATCAGACTGCTGTCCGGGCTCAAAGTGCTTCGGCTCATTGGGGAACCTTGGGACATTGAAGGCGATGGGCTGATCGTATTCACCGATATAAAATATAAAGTCCACAACCGAAAGTTCAGGTCAGATCTTAAACTCCAGGCTGGGGAAGAATACCAGAAAAACCTACACCTACTGAAAGCCACGGGCAGTAAGTTAACTGAGAGGGAGGTAGTCACAGTGAATGGCTACAACCTGACCTATGGGGAGGTTATCCTAGTCCCGATTGACGCTTATAAGAAAGGAGATAACCTCGAAGATTACAGGGGCGTGACCTTCCAGACAACACTCCAATTGGCCCAGCCAAGGTCATTAAGTCGGCAAAAGTAAGATTGAGATTGGAGCCCTGTGGCTCCTCGGAGGGGAGTGTCCCTGGTGCCGGCCAGGACGCTTATGCTGAGCTCAAGAACCTCAGACTGGTGATCAGAAGAAAGAATGGGGACGAAAGCAACGAAGAATATTTGAAGGACATCTGGCCAACAGTATTGTCTACCACAACCCATGAAGGAGCTAAGAAGCTGTGGCTGACTAGTGTGACTGCGGATCCAATGGTTGGATCAGAATCCGCCCAGAGTAACTACGAGCGGTTGGTGCTGGAGGATGCGGATGACGAAGACTCTCAAGTGAAAAGAGCCAAAGGGCGGCTCGACAAAGGGAGTCGGTTGGAGCATCTCTGGCACACACTCAAGCACACCATCCCTCCGGCAAGGTATGTGAAAGTACTGCGTGAAGTGACGAAAGGACGAAGGGGAGAAATAGCGTTTGTGAAAATGCCAGTTAAGGGCACCACAACAGCCCAGATGGATGTGGCTGTGAAGGGATTTGACCTAGAGCAACAGTACTACAAGGAGAGGCGGAAAAAGGAGTCAGGTCAGCCAGTGAAACCGACTAACAAAGCAAATGTGAAGCCACCATCTAACTTCCAGGGCAGACCGCCATCCAACTTCCAGGGAAGACCATCACCCAACTTCCAGAGCGGACCGTCACCCAATTACCAGGGCAGGCCACCACCCAATTTCCAGAACAGGGCGTTTCAGCCAAGAACACAAGGACCGCAGGGGAGATCAAGCAGCCAGCCAGCACCCCCGCGCCAGCCGAGAGGAGGCCCCTAGCTCATGGATGAGGAATCCAGATCGGACAATTCCAAGTGAATTTCTTGGGGTTCCAAGTCACGTCGGACTTGGGACTCTCGGACGGGTATAGGGACAAGTTGATGGACATTCAGCCCCCTCAGTCAGAGAATTATCTGCAGAAGATATTAGGACTATGTAACTATGTCAGGGATCACGTACCCAACTACCAGAAGTATGCCAGACCATTGTATAACTGCCTGAGGAAAAAGGTGGAGAACGAAGAAACAGGGGAGAAACCATGGGTTTGGACAAAGACGACTGCAAGAGGTGCCTGAGACATGGGGGCAGCCAGAGTGGACACTCTACACCGATGGATCAGAAAGGATCGGATCAAGTGGCCTACTGGGGGTTCATCCTGAAACAAGACGGTACAGAGAGGTACAGACAGAAAGGGAAATCCCCCGGCAGCGCCCAAGTCGGAGAAGTGACCGCAGTGTTAGAAGGATTACTGGAGTTGGCCAAAAGAAAAATCAAGAGTGCCAAGTTAGTGACGGACAGTTACTACTGTGCTCAGGCCCTTAGAGAGGACCTTGCCATTTGGGAAGAAAATGGTTTTGAGACAGCTAAGGGCAAGCTGGTGGCGCATAAAGACCTGTGGAAGAAGATTGCTGAGCTAAAGATGCAACTGGAGCTCCAAGTGGAGCACCAACGAGCCCACACGCATGAGGGAGCTCATTGGCGTGGAAATGATGAAGTGGACTGCTATGTCCAACAGAGAAAAATTGTCTTTGTCGGAGCCGAGAAGTGGGACAATACTCCCAGAGGACGGGAGGTCCCAGAAGAGTACGTGGATGAGGTCGTGCGGAGCGTGCATGAAGCCCTTGGACATGCAGGCTTACGACCCACCCGTAAGGAGCTGGTGGAGCATGAGCTTCGGATCCCGGTGAAACAAGTCCAACGCGTGCTACGGGGCTGCGAAGTGTGTGGACAATACAACGCAGGCCACCGAGGGCAGCGGTTGGAGGGTGATAGGGATTTTTTGGTATTATCATTTTGTTGTTACTTTAGTTCATATTCAGTCTAATGTTAGTCAGTTTAAAGTATTCTCTTCTTTAGCGTGTGTATGAACTAACCTGGGGGTGACAGCTGCCTTTTCATCTTCATGTGAAACAGTTGGACCGAGATTTGAACCGGGCTCAGATCGTAGGTCAGATGTTAAATTGTTTTACGACCTTTGCTGTGTTTAGGTAAAATGTTTTACGACCTCTGCTGTTTTTCCTCTGCTGTCTATCTTGCCTATCCTCCCTCTTTGAAGTTTGATAATAAAAGACAAGCTGTTCCCAAAGATTTTCAGAACACATGGTGAGCGGCTTGGAGGAGCAGTTCACTGTGCCTTCTCCTTCTGCAGAAGTTTGGTTAAAAACTCATATACGTTATCTGTGGTTCTCTTTTTTCATGTAGGTTTAAGAAAATACCTAACAGTTGGTTCCGTGACCCGGATCTCAACATACCCGTTTGCTGACAGACAAAGGACGACGCGCTGAAACCGTGCACGGCCAGAGTCAACAGAACCTGGAAACAAAGTCCCGGGAAGTGAATTCTTCGCAAGGCCAGCGTCCTACGTCCGACTTTGTCTGCCAATGATGGATTGATGAGATCCGACTGGACAAAACGAACCAACAGAAATGTGAGTGAAAAGAGCTATTCGGGTTTGAATCCCAAAATCGGGTTGAGTCCCAGGGAAGGAGAGGTATTTTAGAGCCCCTCTCTGGATGAGGAAATCTCTTTGACCCTATAAAACCTGACCATCAAAAATAGTCAGAAAATTCTAATCTTTTTAGAACTAGGATGATCTTCATGAAGTACAAAACCTAGGGTTAAAGGGATCCTCGAGTAGGCAGGGAAAAGGAAGGAGGGGTAATTTAGAGTCCCCCTCTGGATGAGGTGCCCTATAAGGTAAGATCCTCGAGTAGGCAGGGAATATTTTTTTTTGTGTGTGTGTGCAAGTGTGAATGGTGCTCAACATTGAGAGTAAAACTTTCTGTCCTCGGAATTAGAATCCTAGGTGAAGAACCGGACCAGAACTAATCTGGCCTAGAAGACTGTTCTTCAGGAGACACTAAGCGCTCACTTAGAGCACTCTCTTTGAAGAAAAAGCACAAAATACCAAGCCATTGTAAGCTAATTACAGTACTGAAATAATGGGAAATAAATGTTGTAATTCCTCACTTGCTGAGGATCCCAAAAGGGATGAAAAATACATGCTGTCCAGATTTCCTGGTAGCATGTCAAAATGGAAAAAGAAATATAAGACAGAGGGAAAGCTAAAAATTGATCAATGGCAAACAATTGTGGGAATTTTGGAGAGTAGTGTAGAAAGAAAAATGGTATAAAAAAGCTAAAAAGGAGAATGAGCTGAGGTGTGCTATATTATGGTTAAATGAATCTAAAAACTTAATTATAGAGAAGGAAGAAAATAAAGTAATTCCAAGCACACGGCATGCTGTAGTGGTGCAGGGAGCACAAGCTCCTGCAGCCACCTCTCCCCCCGCCGCTGCAGCTGCTCCGTCTGCCCCAGTATCAGCCGCTGCTGTCCCAGAAACACGACTGTACCCCTCACTAGAGGAAGGGACACAAAACTTATATGTTTTTAGACCCTGTACCTTAGAAGAGGTCAGGAAGGCTGTGAAAGTATCAGATGTTTTTCACCTGTATAAATTTGGAGGTTTAGATACCTCTGCCTTTTCAAACGGCCGGACGAAAGGCCGCGGAAGAGGCAGAGGAGGTCACAATAGGCGACGACCCCAAAATAACACCCCACAAAATCTACGGCATTCAAAAGGCTGCTGGATTTGTGTCAATATTGGTCACTGGGCAAGAAACTACCCTTCAAAGAATGCTGCACGGGGCGACAAGAGGGGTGGTGGAGCAAGGAGACCACAAATAGGAGAAATCCTCAGCATGATCAGACTCTACCACACCCTGAAAACACAAACCACCAGACCAAATTGATGAAATGCTAGAGACATGTGCATGTAGTTTGGGACACATTAAGTAAAACCATAAAAGAAATTGAATTCCTGTAAGAAATCAGTGTATGCAAAATATTTTTTAATGTTACTAAAAAATTAGGTTTAAACCTCACAAGTGAGAAATAATTTGTTTTAAGAAATACTGGTGTTTGTTTTGTTTTGTTTTTCTTTTTTTGAGCATTCCTACACCTTTAAAGAAAAACCAGTAAAGAGAGGTCTCACTGAAATAAAAACATGGGAACAACTTCTTTGTAGGCTAAAAATGGAATCATGACTTTCCTGAAGGAGGAAACCTGAAAAATAAAATAAAAATAAAATTCTCCTCAGAGAACAATGTTTAATGTATTGTGTCGTAATCAGATTATAACACCAACTTGGTGAAATGATCCTTGGCTGTCTATCTGGAGGGGTCAGAGGTCAGAGTAAGGTACCGACCTGGACATTATCCAGCCTCGTAACTCTCTTAGGCCTTGAGAGGAGGGCTCCCCGCTGACTTCACAGTCTGTCACACTGAGATCAACAAATTTAGAGAAATCCATTGTTCTCTGGTGAGACGTGTCTTAGATGAAGTTAACTTAAATGTACATTCTACATTTTCCAAGTTAATATTCTACAGGATAAAAGAGACTACAGCTTTTAACATGTTTCATGTTTATAAGTGTTTGAATAAGGAACTGATTTATGACTTCTTATAATGTTGAAAATAAGCACTAAAAAAATAAATAATACGATGAAAAGAAAGAAAAGTTATATGGAAAATGTTTGTGTATAAAAATAAAAATAAAAGTAACACAGAAAAGCAAGCAAACACTAATTGACTCTTATTTGCTTCTTCCCTTTTCCTCTGTCTGAGCCTCGCTGCGCTGCGTCTGTCCTCTGACCTCAGCTCGGACCTGTCCTGCCAATCACATGATGTCCCTTCTTCATCACCAGCCAGTTGATAAAGAAGCGAAAAAGGACAGGACGATTTCTACCACCTGGACACTGAAGGCACTAAAGTGTCCACTGGTCCTAATTCCTTGACATCTGGGAACTGCCATGAAGCAGTATGGAGACCTGCTAGACGTTTGGACTGGAACTAAATCTCCATGTTTGGCTGCAGCGTGGAGAAGGAAAATAATGAGTTTTAAAGACAAAAGAAAGCAACCTGAACTGTTTTTCGCATGTTTCATTGGTGGACAAAGGGACAGTCTGGACAACTTATAAATAATCCAACACCAGAGCTAGTTGGACTGACAGGGAGCTGGAGGAGGGGCGGAGGGAGAACCAGCTGCAGCGACGCTAGCAGCAGGAGGGGAAGCGAGAAGCAAGACAGAAAGGAGAAATGCGAGATAAGTTATACACACACCGCTGTGATAAGAGAATATGCTCACTAATCTTGTTTGCATATAGGAATTATCTATTTAGAAAAGAACATTTTGAAGGTTTTTAGTTACAATGTTAGATAAATCATTCATTTTGTACCCGTTAACTCAGTCCTTAACAGAAGGACCAGTGATCTTCTTAGGGCCCACAAGCCATAGATTGGGACACTGTGAAGGAAAACAACTGTACTGGTTGAAAGTTAAGAAAAAAAACTGAGTGTGATGCGGCTAATTACACCAACTAAAAATTATTAGATTCAAAGCTAATAATGATTTGCAGATGTTTTATTTATAATAAATGCTAGTTTGGAACAAAATTAAACATCTCTAAGTGTGGAAAATAATTGATATTGCGGTGTTGAAATACTATGAAGTATTTCTTTGCATTTAACTGAAACATTTAACTTAGAGTTTAATTCTGTAAATAATCTACAAATTGATTGGGATTGTGTTTGTGTATTTATATTGAGATGAATGAAATTATGGGAAGAGAGAAATTTTACTGCTACTTTGAGTAATGGATAAATTATTGACCATTTAATTTAAATATAAAAACTTACATTGTTACCTTGTCTGAAATGCGAGGTTAAGTGAAAGTCTGAGACTTTAAGCAACCTTGTAAACGGCTACTAAAAACTGATGATTGTGATTAAAAGCAACATTTCTAGATTTCAGTCTAGAACATTTTAATCCAGATTTGATTGATAGTCAATACATTCGAAAAGAAAATCTTGAATTAGAAGATTTGAGATTTGGTTTAAATTGGAAATGGTCATTTTTATTTTAGAGAAATAAAATAAGGATGTTGAAAGCTGCTAAATTAAATTAAAAACAAAAATAACTGAAAGGTAAACCTGTAATTAAAATACTTGTTTGCTAAAGGATCTTCTACAAGCAATAAACTTGAGAGTTCACCTGAATTAACATTTAATCCTCCCAAAGACCAATTTGAAGCTGATATGATTGTAACACATGGGCAATACCATGTGTAAAAAGAGGGGAAAGGGAAAATGGTGAGGTAATATTATATAACTACTAAATTCTTACATAAAGTTTTTTGTTATGAACTTTTGAATTAACAAATACTGTTAGATGATGATTTATGCTTTTTCTAAAGGGTTGAAATAGTTCCAGCATGCTTTTGAAATAATTAATGGTAGAGCTTACAGATTGCCTCTGTTTGCTCCAGATTTGCAGAAAGCAGATGAAGAGCAAACATTAGCAGATTATATGATCAGAACTCTTATACTGAAGGAAATGTCCAGTGCAAATTTACTGCCGTCTGACTCTTCTCCTCTACAGAAAATAAATAAAACCACCCCCATCAAGCCAGGAGACTGGGTCTACATAAAGGTCATCAAAAGAAAGAATTGGGCCAGCCCATGCTGGGAAGGACCCTTCCAGGGGCTGATGACAACACCAATAGCTGTAAAGATTGCTGAAAGACCCAGCTGGATACATCTCAGTCACTGCAAGCTGCAGGGAGTGTTGAACCCCTAAATGGATGGAGGGAGGAAGCCCGGGCTGCAAAGGGGGGCTATTTTTAGGGTAGCTCGTCTCAAACCCGGTGAAGAAACGCTTAAGATTCCCCCGTCATTAGGTTGGGGGTTTGACATCTCTGCATGCCGAGCAGCAATGGAGACTCCATATGCCAGATGGATCTTCTACTGCGCTGTGACTGCAGCATGTCTGATGTTTGGAGGAGGAAGTGACATCACTTTCCACCCACATGACTACAGCACCAACTTGTGGTGGCAGCTGATGAACAGGACTGCTCATGAGGAGAAAGAGGTGAATTGCTATGTGTGTGTGCAGCTGCCAATCGCCACACACAACTCAGGTCTGCGTGCAGGACACATCACTGATGACAAACAGATGTGTCTCTATGGCCTGAGCACACAACCATGACTCAGTGTCCCCATGCCAAAGGGATGCAAATGGTGAAAAAATGACTATTCTGTTCTACTTCAGATAGGAGATGCCGCGAAGGAACGTTTTGGATCTATGAACTGTTCCTTTAATGCTGACGTATTTCCATTTCCACTAACCGCATGGAAATACCAGACATTTCTTTAGCAGGAGCTAAACCCGGTTCTCTGAGGAGCTGCGTGTTCAACAACGGACACGTTTCTCTTGGGATGTTACCTTGAAACCTGTGTAACAAAGTTTACAGCTACTGCGAAACGACACCGGATTACATCAACTGCAGGGGTCAAAGGGTGACTCCCAACTGCAAAGACTGGAAGGACAACCTAGACTGTGACGACTTGCTTCTAGAGAACAGTTTCAACATCACACATTGGATGACAGGAGACAACGCTGTGCAGTACCATAGTGCAGGAGACTATGGTTCACGGGTGATGGCAGACTGGTACTTCCTGTACCCGATTGTATTCATCAGGAAAGGACGACACATTCTGGCTGCCCGCTCCAAGCGTGCAGTTATGCCTGAGGTCAAACACTGGGGAGGCCTCACAACAGACACTGGAGTTCCATGGGAATTCAGGATTTGGACCAGAGGAGAAAGTTAATGCAGAGCATGTTTCCAGGAGTTGGATTAGGAGAGGTTTGAAGCCACGTTGAAACTAACAGATATGGATCACTGCGACTAATCAACATCACATACCAGCTGGCCAATGGCACCGCGAAAGAGCTGACTAAACTGAAAAACATGGTTATGCAAAATCGTGTTGTTCTGGATTTCCTCACTGCCGCTCAGGCAGGGGTCTGAAAAATTATTGGCCCGACGTGCTGCACTTTTGTGCCGGATGAAACAGGAACTGGTGGAACTATTTCTGATGCTCTACATGGCCTGGAGGAAATTAAACATTGTGTAGAAGGTGCTACGCAAGGATCACATTCTTTTGATTTGTTTTCATGGCTCACGTCTGGTCCATGGTGGACTTTACTGTTAAAGCTCGTGACACCTATTCTGATTGTTTTGGTTCTATTCTATTTCTTTTTTTTTCTATGCTTGGCTTTTGAATAAGGTTTACACACATGGTAAAATGATAAAAAGGGGGGAATGAGAGGGATTTTTTGGTATTATCATTGTTACTTTAGTTCATATTCAGTCTAATGTAAGTCAGTTTAAAGTGTTCTCTTCTTTAGCGTGTGTATGAACTAACCTGGGAGTCACAGCTGCCTGTTCATCTTCATGTGAAACAGTTTGACTGAGATTTGAACCGGGCTCAGATCGTAGGTCAGATGTTAAATTGTTTTACGACCTTTGCTGTGTTTAGGTAAAATGTTTTATGACCTGTGCTGTTTTTCCTCTGCTGTCTATCTTGCCTACCCTCCCTCTTTGAAGTTTGATAATAAAAGACAAGCTGTTCCCAAAGATTTTCAGAACACATGGTGAGCGGCTTGGAGGAGCAGTTCACTGTGCCTTCTCCTTCTGCAGAAGTTTGGTTAAAAACTCATATACGTTATCTGTGGTTCTCTTTTTTCATGTAGGTTTAAGAAAATACCTAACAGAGGGGTTGACCATCAAAAGCACGATCCCCTGGGGCTCAGTCTGCATGGATGTCGCAGGCCCCCTGGGGATAACGGGAAGAAAAGGTGAGAAGTACCTTTTAGTGCTGGTGGACTCAATGTCGGGATTTGTAACTGTGAAGGCAGCCAGGAAGGCGAACGGCAACAGTGTTGTCGGCATGCTGGAGCAAGTGTGCAGCACCCTGGGAATCCAAAAGGAGCTGCGTACGGACAATGGGACTCATTTCCGTAACGCATAGGTTGACCAATGGTGCCAGAAGTATGGAGTGATAAGAGTTTATTCACCCCCTTACACCAATCAAGCCAACGGAGTGGGTTAGTCAAGAGCTGGATAGCTAAAAATGCTAACGACAGCAGCTGCAGCACCGTGGCGGTGGAAATAGGGCAGGCCCTGAACGACAGGAGCAGAATCGAGAGGCCCGCCCCATCCATGGAGCTCAACCAACGACCGTTCACCACGAGAGAAACGGGGCGGGCTCCAGCAATAAAAAGGAGAAGCCGGCGCCCAAAGTGCCATTCAGAGTGGGAAAGCGGGTGTGGATCAAGGCAAGAGAACAACCTGTCAACGCAGCAGTGAAGCCAAAGTTTGAAGCAACAGATACCGTTAAGCAAATACTGGACAGGAATACAGTGTTGCTGGAGAAACGGGGATCCAAGGAGTGGAACAGCTCAAGCCAGTTCCTGACTAGAGAGAATAGAAGCCGGTGAAATGGCCAGTGAATCATGTATTGTTCCACCCTATCTCGGACTGGCCACCGTGAGAGGGGTTTTGTAAATAGGAGAACAACTTCAGGGATCTGGGCAGGACGAGCCCTGAAGAAATTGGATTGGGCCAAAAATGGAATCCTGTCAGATGAACCTGAAATGCTAAAGTGGAGTAGTGCTAAAGACCGTTGCCCAGTATGCTTAACAGTTCTCCAACTTCCCCTTATTTGGGAGGGACCGGGCCGCGACAAACCCTGGCTGCAGGAGTCAACGTCAGCTGGTTGCGAGACCTTCCCGTCTCCCCGGTTTCAGTTATGAGCGTTACGTTCTGCGGCCGAATAGGTTATCTGCCTCGGATCCTGTTGATAAATCAGTGGGGATGGCGGGAAGAAGAACCAAGGAGGTGCCACTGCCGGTGGGACGGAGAAGAATGACATACTGTACGATCTGCGATGAACAAATCCGAAGAGACGACGTGACTGCAGCGGGACAGGCTGATGGCTGGCAGGTGAGGAGATACTACAGCTCCCTACGATTCTTCCAACCGTGCCTAGGGGCCCAACCTACTTACGGGAGCCCCATACCATCGGTTCATTGGTTTCCGGGACCTTCGGCTCCCCCTAACATCCCGGAGGGACCCTCGTTCAGAGAGGACTGGATTTGGAGGAAAGAAGAAGGACTACATGACTTTCTCTGGGAGTCTGTCCATGCCGCCTGGCCCTATAATCCCACATGAGCACACCTGTCGTTCCCACCAGTGAATAACACGCACTCCCCAGTAATTTTCCGAGTGCTACGGCCCCAGACGGGTCCCAATCTTGTGGGAGAGTTGAGTCTGCTCCCAGACGACACCATAGCACAAGCGGTAAACGGGGGCTGGGCGGGCCCCTGGGAGCTGACTACCTGGGCACATCTGATCTTAGAGGTCATCAATGACTGCACCATCCCGATAGTGGATTTGCCGGACGTACCAAGAGAGGGTGAGATACGGACGTCAGATCTGTACTATTGCACCACTGAGCTGGATGGGTGGGGCAGCAACGCAGCAAGACCCAAGGAGATGTCGGCCCTGTTCCGTGTGACAGCAGAATACACCTTTCGTGACGGGATCCTGCAAGTCCCAGGAGGCGTGGCCCACAGGGTGAGGACGCCTTCTGAACTTGACACCACCCGTCCGGTCCAGCTGTCGGTGCAGATGCTCAGAATCCCATATAAAGGAGTCTATTCGGTGGGAACAACAGTAACGGTGGTGGCCGATGATAAAGTCTACCCTACTGTGTCCTATACTGAACCAGAGAAGCCAAAGAGAAAGTCCAGAATCGGCACCTGGCGGTCGCTCTCCTCCACTTTTGCACGGAAGAAGAAAAGTCAGAACTAATAAATACACCGGAAGAAGGTTGTCAGGTCGTCAAGTCTAAAGATCAGCAAAAAGATAGATACCGCAATGGGAAGAGATATTTTATGAGCAAATTATTTAAAGTGGGCACAGAAGTCTGGTCTGGGCTCTCGGAGAAAGGGCCCTTTTTGAAGCTCCCGAATAGTTCCATCTTGTTGGACACACCTCGAGAGGACTTTACCATGTCCTACCTGCTCTAGGAGGCCTATTTCCTGAAGTGGAAACTTTCTCCCTTTGGAATTCCCAATTTGGAGGGAAAAATGTCGCCAGAGGAAATAAGTCATGCGGGGGGTACTCCAACCTGCCAACAACGGCTTCCGTGGATCTTTAATACAGTGTACCTGACCCTAAGAGGGAAGGACATACGGATTCGATGGGGACCCCATTATCTGGAGCCTCTGCAAGGTCAGTACTGTGAGATATCAGTTAATGACCTGGTCATTTGGACTACATCACTAGGTATGACCAGAACAGTGGTGAAAATGGAGGCAGACCCCGATGACTAAATTTTAAACAACACCAGACTCCCACTGAAATTGGAATTGGACCGAGTCTATCCCAACCCACCACACCAGAGGATTTTTACCCCACCACCATGGGGGTATCGCACACGACTGACATTACATGGACAGTCGTTGTGTACGTACATTACAGTGCCAGTGCCTATAGGCTATATGCATGAGGCCTGGCAAGATCAGGCGCTAAGAGTGGGTTCGATCCAAGGCCCATTTCCTCGCCCAGATAGTTGGAGAGTATTTCTCTGGAGGTGGGTGTGGAGGGGGTTGGAACCTAAGTTGCCCTACCCCTCTCCAGTATATAGTTTGCTACTACGAGGGCGAGCCATCAGACGTGCTGCTACCACCAGTTACTCAGCGGCACCCCAGAGTCTTGGCAAAGATCGGCGCCAGACCAGACGCAGCAGATCCCAGAATACCATTGACCTACGCTTTAAGAAACCCAAAATGGAAGAAACCCGCCTAGGGCGTGTTGTAACAAGAACAGATTCGCTGGATGATTCTACAGATTCGGATGACACCACAGACGATGAACCGGACACCCCTGAACAACCCTTGCTACGGAAAACGACTACGAGAAAGGACATGTCGCTTTGCACCAAAGCCCTGCTTACGCTTTTCGCTTTACTAATTGCTACTACTATTCTTATCACCATCCTATACTTCATAGGAGTAGGGCCATGGCATCTCATGCACTCAAGAGTTACCTATGGTCACTCCAAGTACTTTACCTTCAATTGTTGGAATACCACTACCACCTCTATTTTGTGCCATGGGACAACGAGTCTTCTGTTCAGAACCAAAGCCAATTATTCGAGAAAGAAAATGGAAAGAAGTATGTGGAATGCAGAGCCTACAAGTTGAATGATTCCACGGTTGATGACATCCTAAACCGTACCTGGGAAATCTACAATTACAGCCCCTCAAAGATGGATAATCTGCTGGATACGGATCATGCATCAGAAAGAGCGACAGACGGCCCGATGCAACTGGATCCATCCAGACCACGGCATGCCAGAGTGGCATTGTAATAAGGCCTGCCGACCCCTAGCGCTTTCGCCGTCCCAAGGATACTGGGACACCGAAGTGATCTATTTGGCCCCACATAGGTCCTCAGACTGCAGGACTTGGCTCCCACGAGGAGAGTTCTGGGGGATTATCACCTGAATTGCAAAGAAGAAATTGACACCGCGACCCTGTATCAGAACCGAACCGCTGATAACAGCACTCGGGTACAACCAACGGAGCGGCCTGGATGGCCCATCTGGCAAAACATTACAGCCTTCCTGATTAGACAAGGACCCAGACAATTCATGTATCAGAACGAAAGCAAGAATGTTATAAAAATCAGTTCACTATCCTAAATGCATGCCTATGGAACAAATATGTTAGTTGCACTGGACAAAATCACATAGTTTTGGCTCTGAAGGAAGATTGGTCATTTTCATGGGTCTGTGCAAGAACCGTGCAAATGGAAATTGAGCCTTGGTTGAACGACTCTTTTCCCTGGACTGGCATAGCCAAAGACCAAGTATACTTCATAGGAGATTTCCGGAGGGAGCTGTGCACTCCCCTACTGGGTTGAAAGGACCGTACTTTGCTGACATGCGCACATAACCACTTCCAACTCCAGATGATCTCCTGAATGCCCCTAAGATGCCCTAAGGACCAGTTTGCAAAGATTGATGAGTGTGTAGCTCGACGCATTTTTGATAGCCTTAATGATACCGAATGGGTAAAGACGATGTCCTCCCCACAGTGTGACCTTTGGCAAACCAGTAACACCTTCCACTCTGCATGGAAATACTATTGTCCTAGGCCCGAAGACTTCAAGACAGCGAAGCTCGTCCTTCGTGCTTGGTACGAGGACTATCATCGTGCCTGGGATTGGGAATGGTGGGGACTCCAACAGGAAGAACTGCAGGCCTGGGTTCTGCCTTGCCTCAACGAGTCCCACAATTATTGGATTAAATACCAGTACATTGCTACTGTTATGGAGGAATTCAAAGGTGCTAAACTCATGAATTAAGAGACGATACACAAACTCCATTCTCTCCGGCTCACTGACAACCAGGAAGACATTTAATGCACATCTGCGGAATCACATATTACATTTTCATCATCTCATTTCATCGTCTCAGAATCCAAAATGTCTTGTCTTCTGCTTCTGGCTTCGAGCATTTATACCGCTTTCAGTCTGCTGTTGTGTATTGGAAACCATCTGACCAATGGCATTCTGAATCTTGCTTCTGGCTCTGTTTTACATTGAGTGTGTGTTGGAAGTTCCGAGAATTCTGGGCCCGACCTCGTGGAAGTTAAATCTGCTCCCTCAGAGGACCATTAGTCAGATTGTTAGTTCTTATCTGTCCAAACAGAGACTCTGGCTGAGTCCCTTGCCTGCCTGGAATGTCCCGTACAACACCTTATTTGGTGTTGAACCAGCACAACATAACATATTCCTTTTCAGTAAAAACTTTCTTAATTTGAATTAATACAAGTTTTAAATATTAACATAATTATATTCCTCAACACAGCCAACATACTCAGAGTTCATCATCATGTCATTTTATATCAATTGCACAGCACTGAACCCATTTGAGTCAGAGTAAAAGAAAGACTTCCGGCAGACAAAAACAGGTGACTTCCTGTTGTAGAGGGGCGTGGCTAAGGTGATGTCATCATATGACCTTGTGAATGTGATCAAGGCTGGCCAATAATGAGACATGGAAAGTCTGATGAAGTTGTCACTTTTCCTGTAGAAGTTATTGCATTTTAGTATTTCATGGCACAAAGCCAAAGTTTGACACTTAGCCACGCCCACATGCTTTGATGTACGAGAGTTCTGTTGATAACTTTTCATCTTCAATGTCTTAAGTGTGTGCTGAGCGAGTTTGAAGTCTGTATCTCAAAAGCTGTAGGAGGAGTTCGATCAGATGCGACGTCTATGAAAAACCGGAAATGGCGGCTTTTATCCAAAATGGCCGACTTCCTGTTGGGTTTGGACCATGGCTCCAAGAGACTTTTTGTACATCCTGACAAGATACACATGTGTACCAAGTTTCATAATTCTAGGTTAAAGCATGGCTTGGGGCTGATGATTTAAACTCTTCTAGGGGGCGCTGTTGAGACATTATGCCACGCCCACCAAATATCGCACTGGATTACTGTCCGTAGTTGGATAAGGATCGATCTCAGCGAGTTTGGTGCAGCTGGACTAAAAATTGTGGAATACAGAGCCAAACGTATGGACACGGCGTTACAGGTATATTCGCCATGCCGCCACGCCCACCTGCTGCCTCCAAAACAAACAGCGTTGGAAACCATAACACACCAACATGTCTTCTGTTTGTGGACACAGTTTCAGGTGGATTAGGTTAAGAGGTCAGGTAGGGACCGATCACAATAAAACATAAAACTTCCTGTTCTAAGGGGGCGTGGCTTATGTGATCTCAAATTTCACAATTGGGTCTTGTAGGGCATGCAAAGGTCATCACACACAGAAAGGTTGGTGGCTCTGTGAGTTTCTTTGTAGGAGATATAACTGTTTATTATTTTATGGTGAGTCAGTGAAATTTGTCCCCTAGTATCACCCCTTCAGCATGCACGAAAACTCACCGTTTTGATAAATTTAATCGGGCATGCCTTCTGAACCAACTGACCGAGTTTGAAGCCGATCCATCAAAAGCCCTAGGAGGAGTTCGATCAAATGCGAAAGCTATAAATGGCCAAAATGGGGTGAAATTTACAAATTCAATCCAAAATGGCCGACTTCCTGTTTGACATACACTATGAGAACTATTATAAATTCTGAGTGCCTTGGGGAGTTCTACAAGTGTACCAAATTTCAAGTCTCTACAATAAAGTAACTGAATAGGAAAGGGTCTTTTGAAATTTCTAGGGGGCGCTGTTAAGCCAATTTTTTTGCGATTTTTGCGCAGACCTTAAAATACGTAAATTTTTTACAGTCTCTATGGGCCCACCAAATTTGGTGAGTTTTTGAATATGTTAAAGCCCCAAAAAGGCAATTCATTTGAGGCGAGAAAAAAAAAAAAAAATTAAAGCTCCGCGGAGCCTCAAGCGGCCCGAGCAGCCAAGCGCCGCTCCGGACTATAGCCACCGCGGGGGATCCAGCACCGCCGCCCGCCTGCCACCGTGTACCATTTCGCACAGTTGAGGCGTGCGTCCGCCAGGCAGTTCGCACCGTTTACTTCGGCATGGTTCCCTGGCAACACACCACAAATTTGGTGCAGATCGGTCGATGTAGAGAGGAGATATTGGTGATGGGATAACCTAGGGGGCGCTGCAGAGTAAAATCACAATTCAAACCTGATGGGCTCTTTAGCATTGAACACAGGTCAAACGTATCCAGTTTGGTTCCAATCGGAAGATGCGTGTTTGATTCAGAGACAATTTTATGCATATGGCGAAGGACAGCCAGTTGGCCACGCCCCCATGAGTCAGAGTTCATCATCACAGTTCATCATCAGGTCATATTATGTCAGGTGGTAGAAGATTAATTCCATATGTATTACTCAGTCAAAATAAGACATACAGTAGAAAAAACAGCTGAATTCCTGTTAAAAGTGGGCGGAGCTAAGGTTACGTCATCATCTGACCATGAGAATGTAATGAGGGTTGGTCAGTAGTGAGACATAGGAAGTCTGAAGCAGCTGTGACCTTGTATGTGGAAGTTATGTCACTTTGATGTTTTATGGCGAATAGTCAAAGTTTTGCACTTAGCCACGCCCACATGCTTTGACATACAAAAATTCCTGTGATAACTTTAGTCCTTTAATGTCTGAACTCTCTGCTGACTGAGTTTGAAGTCTGTATCCCAAAAACTGAAGGAGGAGTTCGATCAAATATGACGTCTATGAAAAACAGCAAATGGCGGCTTTGAACCAAAATGGCCGACTTTCTGTTGGGTTTGGACCATGGCTCTAAGAGACTTTTTTGTAGGTCCTGACAAGATACACAAGTGTACCAACTTTCATAATTCTAGGTGAAAGAATGCCTTGGGGCTGATTATTTAAAATCTTCAAGGGGGCGCTGTTGAGACATTAGGCCACGCCCACCAAATATTGCACTGGATTACTGTCCGTAGTTGGATAAGGATCGATCTCAGCGAGTTTGGTGCAGCTGGACTAGGTAATCTCAAAATTTCACAACTGGGTGTTGTAGGTCATCCAAAGGTGATCACACACAGAAAATTTGGTTGCTCTGTGAGTTTATTTGTAAGAGATATAACAGTTTATTACATTCTTGTGAGTTGGTGAACTTTGACCCCTGGTACGACCCCTTCAGCATGCTCAAAAACTCACGAATTTGATAACTTTTAATCGGCCATGCCTTATGAACAATCTTACCGAGTTTGAAGCCGATCGATCGAAATCCCTAGGAGGAGTTCGATCAAATGCGACGTCTGTAAACGGCCAAAATGGGATCAAAATCGGAAATTCAATCCAAAATGGCCGACTTCCTAGGATACTTGCACTATGACATCCATTGTAAATTCTGAGTGTCTTGGGGAGCTCTACAACTGTATCAAATTTCAAGTCTCTACGATAAAGTAAGTGAATAGGAAAGGGTCTTTTGAAAGTTGCTAGGGGGCGCCCTTGAGCCGTTTCTTGTGCGATTTTTGCGAGTAACTTAAAATACGTAAATTTCACACGGGTTCTATGCGCCCGCCAAGTTTGGTGAGTTTTTGAATATGATAAAGCCCCCAAAAAGGCAATTCATTTGGCGTTAGAAAAATAATTAAAGCTCCGCGGAGCCTCAAGCGGCCCGAGCAGCCAAGCGCCGCTCCGGCCTATAGCCACCGCGGAGGACCCAGCACCGCCGCTCGCCTTGCACCGCGTACCCTTTCGCACAGTTGATGCGCGCGTCCGCCAGGCAGTTTGCACCGTTCACTTCGGCATGGTTCCCTGGCGACACACCACAAATTTGGTGCAGATCGGTCGATGTAGAGAGGAGATATTGGTGATGGGATAACCTAGGGGGCGCCGTAGAGTGAGATCACAATTCAATTCTTTTGGGCTATTTAGCAGTGAGTACAGATCAAATGTTTCCAGATAGGTGCCATTTAGAATATGCATGTGTGATTCAGACACAATTAAATGCATATGGCGAAGGACAGCCAGTTTGCCACGCCCCCATGAGTCAGAGTTCATAATCACAATTCATCATCAGGTTATATTATGTCAGGTGGTAGAAGATTCATTCCATATGTATTACTCAGTAAAAATAAGACATACAGTAGAATAAACAGGCGACTTGCTCTCAAAAGTGGGCGGAGCTAAGGTTACGTCATCATCTGACCATGAGAATTTAATGAGGGTCGGTCAGTAGTGAGACATAGGAAGTCTGAAGCAGCTATTACCTTGTATGTGGAAGTTATGTCACTTTGATGTTTTATGGCGAATAGTCAAAGTTTGGCACTTAGCCACGCCCACATGCTTTGACATACAAAAATTCCTGTGATAACTTTAGACCTTTAATGTCTGAACTCTCTGCTGACTGAGTTTGAAGTCTGTATGTCAAACGCTGTAGGAGGAGTTCGATCAAATATGACGTCTCTGAAAAACAGCAAATGGCAGCTTTGTTCCAAAATGGCCGACTTCCTGTTGTGTTTGGACCATGGCTCCAAGAGACTTTTTTGTAGGTCTTGACAAGATACACAAGTGTACCAAGTTTCATAATTTTAGGTTAAAGAATGGCTTGGGGCTGATTATTTAAATTCTTCAAGGGGGCACTGTTGAGACATTAGGCCACGCCCACAAAAAATTACACTGGATTCCTGTCGAGGGGCCCACAAGGATCAAACCTAGTGAGTTTGGTGCAGCTGGGCTTTAAACTGTGGAATTGAAGGCCAAACGTAAGGAGACGGAGTTAAAGATGACTTCGCCACGCCGCCACGCCCACCTGCTGCATTCAAAACCAAACGGGGTTGGACACCCTAACACACCAACATGTCTTCTGTCTTTCGACAGTGTTTCATGTTGATTAGGTGAAAGGGGTCAGATAGTGAACGTTCGCAGTAAAACATGACACTTCCTGTTGTAAGGGGGCGTGGCTTAGGTAAACTCAAAATTTCACAACTGGGTCTTATAGGTCATCCAAAGGTGATCACAAACAGAAAGTTTGGTTGCTCTGTGACTTTCTTTGTAGGAGATATAACATTTTATGACTTTCTGGTATGTCGGTGAACTTTGACCCCTGGAACGACCCCTTCAGCATGCTCGAAAACTCACGAATTTGATAACTTTGAATCGGCCATGCCTTATTAACAATCTGACCGAGTTTGAAGCCGATCGATCGAAATCCCTAGGAGGAGTTCGATCAAATGCGACGTGTGTAAACGGCCAAAATGGGGTGAAAATCGGAACTTCAATCCAAAATGGCCGACTTCCTAGGATACTTGCACTATGACATTAATTGTAAATTCTGAGTGTCTTGGGGAGCTCTACAAACGTACCAAATTTCAAGTCTCTACGATAAAGTAAGTGAATAGAAAAGGGTCTTTTGAAAGTTCTAGGGGGCGCCCTTGAGCAGTTTCTTGTGCGATTTTTGCGGTGACTTTAAAATACGTAAATTTTCACCAGGCTCTATGCGGCCGCCAAGTTTGGTGAGTTTTTGAATATGATAAAGCCCCCAAAAAGCCAATTTACTTTACGGAAGAAGAATAATAATTAAAGCTCCGCGGAGCATCGAGCGGCCCGAGCAGCCAAGCGCCGCTCGGCCTATAGCCACCGCGTGGTTCCAGCACCGCCTTCCCACAGCCACCGCCGATGCTCTGACGGAGCAGCCGAACCGACCCTCCTTGAATTACTCAGTGTGTCATGTTTGGCATTGCTCACAGACAATGCTCAAAAATACGTTGCAGATTGGCTGCAGCAAGTAGATCAGGGGTCACCAACCTTTTTGAAACTGAGAGCTACTTCATGGGTACTGAGTCATACAATGGGCTACCAGTTTGCCACTCTCTTCTGAAATAACAAATTTACTCAGTTTGCCGTTAGTTATATATTATCAATAATGATTAATGATACTTATCCATGAGAATACTCATCCATGAGAAGACACTGATCACGTTAATTATCTCACAATAATTAGCAATGAAAACAAGGTGGGAAACAAATATCAATATTCAGCACTTTATCTCTTTTAATCTCAGTAATTGGGTGATTCTTTTTTGCGGCAAAATTTCGGCCTCAGGATTTTTGAAAAAAAAAGTATTTTAAGTTGTGAATATTTTGTTACAACACTGACATGTTTAACAATAAGAAATTAATAATGGGCAAGCACAGGATTGGATAAATTAATTATTACATGTGGGGTTTTTCCACCATTGTCTCTGAATGTGTTCCACCCTTTTATGAACATTTACATATGGACCACAAATAATAAATAATGAATTTTTCTTAGAAAGAGTGTGTCCCTTTTACTATATGTTTTTTTATTGAAATTGTCACACATCATGAAGTTACAAATCATTTATGACTGTATTGTAAAGAAAACCCTGTTTTTTTTACTCATTATTACTGACATCATAGAATATATTGGTAATTTCAAAAACTTAGACCAATATTTGCAATTATTGGTCTTCAACTCCCAACATGGCTCAGAAAAATCCACAGTACTTAATGTTTCTGTAACAATATTTAATAAAAACATGTGTGGAATGGAACATAACATGGTGGATTGTCCCATAACAGGGTGGAAATAAAAGTATTTGATTCTAAATCTGATGATTTTCATTATTAGTTGAAGGATTCTAACAGGGTGGAACTTTAAGCTTTACATATACAGGTTTAACATATTTAAGATAAGAAAAAGTACAGAGACGGTGATTGTTGAAGCTCACTTTGTTTTCCATGGTTGAACTCACATCAAAACCAATTGATGTCACTTACATTAAATGGTTTTTAAGGAATTTTAGACTTTTTGAATGCAGAAATGAAACATCCTAACAGGGTGGAAAGTTAGTACTGGCACATGTATAAGATGAAGAAAATATCAAATGAGAAAATGGTTTCAGTAGATTAAATTGCATATTAAAATAAGGTGTACTCCAGTCAATCAACTTATTGAAGAAAAACATAAATATAAATATATTTTATAGTTTAAATGTCATGAGGAAGTCTATTACGCTGCACTGGTCAAACATGAAATTGAACATGTTCGTCAACAAAGGTGTGTAAAGAACAAAATATTTGAAAGGCATTTCGTTTATTTTGAATAATGACAAACATCTAAATGTATAATTAAAATACTTTGTTGTAAATATTTGGCACATTTTACAAAATTAATAGTAAGCAAAACATGGGGACATGGAATGTTGCCGCAAAACAATCACCCAACTGTTACATTTTTAGATAACCACTTACATCTCTACATTTCATAGGAAAATATCCAATTTCACTAGCCACTCAAACAATTTTTTCAACAAATCATGAACTATGTTGCACCATGCTTCAAAAAGTTATCAATTATGTAATGTTAAAGAAAAATCAACTTACATATTTTAAAAAAATCTTGTCACATTTTGAACTCATGACCAAATCTGCTGCATTTTTAATAAAATTGTAACTGTTATATGTCATGAACACACTTTTAAATTGAACACAAGCTAGCTAACCTTCAACAGAATAACAAACCTTTAATGACTAAATCTAACATTATGCTTTTTAAATTTACTGAATAAACATTTTTCACAATCTTTCCTAACAATCTTTCCACTGTCCAACGGCGCAACAAGTAACCAAGCAGAAGGAGCATCGTGACTGTTTTTATCCTCCCTCCCACTGCATGTTTGCCATTATATAGGAGACGAAATCAATTAGCAATGAGCATGCTGTGTTCATACGTTCAACTTTTACTTATTCAGCGATTAAATAAATGTGTGTGTGTATATATATATAAAATATATATATAATAATAATATAATATATATATATATATATATAAACAAATAAGGGCTCTAAGTGAGGCTTCAGTCCTTAGGAATTAGTAAAGATCCGTCCAGAAGAATCAGATCGTTCCTGAATGTTATATCACTATATTGCAGACTTTGGTCACAGCGTTGTCCCATATATGCACACCTCAGTCAACACCGTATAATTCAGCGCATAGTGACAACTTTTTTTAATCAGATGCAACATGTGTGTCTGTACAGCTAGCTTAGCTAGCATCACGTCCACAGATATTACCTTTCTTTAAGCTTTCCTTCCAAGTGACGCTAAAAGTTGGACGAAGTCCCCGCCGTCTGTGAAAGCGAAGCGCTGCTGATTTTACATGTCGCCAGTTATTTTGATTTATGCAGCGCTTTTATATTACTGATGATTAGGCAGCTTCACCCGCTCAGAGGAAACCACTGCGCATGTCTTGGAGCTCCGCGTGCGAGTAAAGGTGGAGCCGATGGGTGATAACAGACACTACGTCACGTTATTGCTGGGATTTTACGGCGCCACCTTAAGTCCCTGAACTTCACATTTTAACGGAAGAAAGAGCAACGCGACTTGGATGTAACAGTAACGGCAGTTTTGTAGAAATGTAGTGAAGTAGAAAGTACAGATACTTACTGTAAATGTAGTGGAGTAAAAGTAGAAAGAACCCATTATTAAATCTGCTTAAGTACAGAAACACGAAAACTCTACTTAAGTACAGTACTTCCCACCACTGTTTACAGCAGCGCTCCCTGCTGCAGTCCGCAACATCTCATGCAGATTAGCCAATGTAGAGAGGAGATATAGCTATTTGATTAACCGAAGGGGGAAGTGGAGTCAAGTTATATCTAATGCTTGGGGTCTTTAGAGGTTCACTGAAGTCAGCCATAATATCTGGTGGAAATCACATGAAGCCTGGTTGATTTAGAGACGATCGTAGACATGGCTGGTATTGCTATTTGCTAATAAGGCACGCCCACATGCTTCAGCTAGCAGCCGAAGCATGTGGCTTCGGCTGCTAGCTGAAGCACATGTTCAGCTAGCATGTGCTGAAGAATGCTAGCTGAAGCCACATGCTTCAGCACGCTTCAGCTGAAGCACACTTGAAATCAGCAGTTGGAAACGGGGGGTGACATCACCATTAGAGATGGGGTTTTTTTTACTGAGTAAAAACTCAGTAAAAAACTGAGTTTTTTACTCAGTTTTTTACTCAATAAAAAACTGAGTCTTTTACACAGACTCAGTTTGTGTTTTACACAAAATTAGTCTGTGTAAAACACAGACTCAAAACTGAGTCTGTGTAAACTCAGTTTTACACAGAGTTGATCATCATGTCATTTTATATCAATTGCACAGCATTGAACCCATTTGAGTCAGAGTAAATGTAAGACTACAGAGATGGTGACAGTTGAAGCTCACTTTGCTTTCCATGGTTGAATTCACATCAAAATCAATTGATGTCACATACATTAAATGGATTTTGTGGAATTTTAGACTTTTTGAAGGCAGAAATGAAACATCATAACAGGGTGGAAAGTTAGTACTGGGACATGTATAATATGAAGAAATATCAAATGTGAAAATAGTTTCAGTAGATTAAATTACATATTAAAATAAGGTGTAGTCCAGTCAATCAGCTTGTTGAAGAAAAAAATAAATATAAATATATTTTATAGTTTAAATGTCATGAGGAAGTCTATTACGCTGCACTGGGGACACATGAAATTGAACATGTCCAGCAACAAAAAGGTGTGTAAAGATCAAAATAATATTTACAAGGCATTTTGTTTATATTTGAATAATGGTAAACATCTAAATCCATCCTTCCTTTTTCCTGCACCCTTGTCCCTTAGTGGGGTCGGGAGGGTTGCTGGTGCCCATCTCCAGCTGGCGTGCAAACATCTAAATGTATAATTAAAAACTTTGTTGTTCAGTTGTTTCAGTGGCTACCTGTATTAGCTGTGTGCAAGAATTCCTGCCGGTGTTGCCCGTACTGGATTGTGTTTGAGCTTCTCTTTATTAAATTATAATAAACATCATCATCGTCATCATCATCACCTGGGTTTCAGTGTTCATCCTCACAATCAACCACAAATCATGACAGTTTGAGTTTGGGGAGAATGTTTGTGCATCTGAACAGCTTGATTGATACTTTATCTTGTCACTTGTGTTGAATTAGCTACATTGTGTTTACAGCAGCGCTCCCTGCTGCAGCCCACAACATCTCATGCAGATTAGCCAATGTAGAGATAAGATACAGCTGTTTGATTAACCTATGGAGTGAAGTGGAGTCAAGTTATAATCTAATCTTTAGAGGATCACCACAGTCGATCATAGAAAATCTGGTGCAAATTGGATGAAGCCTGGTTGATTTAGAGATGATCGTAGACATGGCTAGCATTGCTATTTGCTAATAAGGAACGTCCACATGCTTCAGCTAGCAGTCAACATACACAGAGTTCATCATCATGTCATTTTATATCAATTTGCACAGCACTGAACCCATTTGAGTAGAGTAAAAGAAAGACTTCCTGCAGACAAAAACAGGTGACTTCCTGTTGGAGGGGGGCGTGGCTAAGGTGATGTCATCATATGACCTTGTGAATGTGATCAAGGCTGGCCAATAATGAGACATGGAAAGTCTGATGAAGTTGTGACTTTTCCTGTAGAAGTTATTGCATTTTAGTATTTCATGGCACAAAGCCAAAGTTTGACACTTAGCCACGCCCACACGCTTTGATGTACGAGAATTCTTTTGATAACTTTTCATCTTCAATGTCTTAAGTGTGTGCTGAGCGAGTTTGAAGTCTGTATCTCAAAAGCTGTAGGAGGAGTTCGATCAGATGCGACGTCTATGAAAAACCGGAAATGGCGGCTTTGATCCAAAATGGCCGACTTCCTGTTGGGTTTGGACCATGGCTCCAAGAGACTTTTTTGTACATCCTTACAAGATACACATGTGTACCAAGTTTCATAATTCTAGGTTAAAGCATGGCTTGGGGCTGATGATTTAAACTCTTCTAGGGGGCGCTGTTGAGACATTAGGCCACGCCCACCAAATATTGCACTGGATTACTGTCCGGAGTCGGATAAGGATCGATCTCAGTGAGTTTGGTGCAGCTGGACTCACAATTGTGGAATTAACAGCCAAACGTATGGACACGGCGTTACAGGTATATTCGCCACGCCGCCACGCACACCTGCTGCATCCAAAACAAACAGCGTTGGAAACCATAACACACCAACATGTCTTCTGTTTGTGGACACAGTTTCATGTTGATTAGGTTAAAGAGGTCAGATAGGGACCGATCACAATAAAACATGACACTTCCTGTTCTAAGGGGGCGTGGCTTATGTGATCTCAAAATTTCACAATTGGGTCTTGTAGGGCATCCAAAGGTGATCACACACAGAAAGGTTGGTGGCTCTGTGAGTTTCTTTGTAGGAGATATAACTGTTTATTATTTTATGGTGAGTCAGTGAACTTTGACCCATAGTATCACCCTTCAGCATGCACGAAAACTCACCGTTTTGATAACTTTTAATCGGGCATGCCTTCTGAACAACTGACCAAGTTTGAAGCCGATCCATCAAAAGCCCTAGGAGGAGTTCGATCAAATGCGAAGGCTATAAACGGCCAAAATGGGGTGAAATTGCAATTCAATCCAAAATGGCCGACTTCCTGTTTGACATGCACTATGAGAACAATTATAAATTCTGAGTGCTTGGGGAGTTCTACAAGTGTACCAAATTTCAAGTCTCTACAATAAAGTAACTGAATAGGAAAGGGTCTTTTGAAATTTCTAGGGGCGCCGTTGAGCCATTTTTTTGCGATTTTTGCGCGGACCTTAAATACGTAAATTTTTCACAGTCTCTATGGCCTACCAATTTGGTGACTTTTTGAATATGTTAAAGCCCCCAAAAAGGCAATTCATTTGAGGCAAGAAAAAAAAAAATAAAAAAAAAAAATAATAAAATAATTAAAGCTCCGCGGAGCATCGAGCGGCCCTCGCAGCCAAGCGCCGCACGGCCTATAGCCACCGCGTGGTCCCAGCACCGCCTTCTCTCAGCCACCGCTGATGCTCTGACGGAGCAGCCGAACCCGCCCTCTTGAATTTACTCAGTGTGTCATGTTTGGCTTTGCTCACAGACAATGCACAAAATCTGTTGCGATTGGCTGCAGCGATTAGATCAGGGGTCACCAACCTTTTTGAAACTGAGAGCTACTTCATGGGTACCGAGTCATATAAGGCTACCAGTTTGACACCTCTTCTGAAATAAAAATTTACTCAGTTTGCCTTATACATTATCACTAATGATTAATGATCTCTCATCTATGAGAAACTGATCACGTTATGATTTCTACAATAATTAGCCATGAAAACAAGGTGGGAAACAGATATCAATATTCAGCACTTTATCTCTTTTAATCTCAGTGATTGGGTGATTCTTTTTTTGCAGCAACATTTCGGCCTCAGGATTTTTGAAAAAAAAGTATTGTTTAGTTTTGAATATTTTGTTACAACACTGACATGTTTAACAATAAGAAATTAATAATGGGCAAGCTCAGGATTGGATGAATAATTATTACATTGGGTTTTTTTCACCATTGTCTCTGAATGTGTTCCACCCTTTATGACATTTACATATGGACCACAAATGTTAACATTTAAATTTGAAAAATATGACATTTCTTAGAAAGAGTTTTCCCTTTACTATATAATATGTTTATTCTTGAAATTGTACACATCATGAGTTACAAATCATTTATGACTATTGTAAAGAAAAATCTGTTTTTTTACTCATTATTACTGACAGCATGAAAATATTGGTAATTTAAAAACTTATACCATATTTGCATTTATTGGTCTTCAATCCCAACATGCTTCAGAAAAATCCACAGTACTTAATGTTTCTGTAACAATATTTAATAAAACATGTGTGGAATGGAACATAACATGGTGGATTGTCCATAACAGGTGGAAAATAAAGTCTTTGATTCTAAAATCTGATGATTTTCATTATTAGTTGCAGGATTGGCTCTTTCAAGTAAAGTATATGTAGAGATTTGTCCTGGTCTATTTGGCAAGAACATGTGATATCCCTTTAGTGGATTTTCCCATGACATGTACTCATTGTTCCCCTCACAGGAGTCAATGGGGGTAACTAGTGAAATGAAAACAGACAAATGGCAAAGACATCTGATAATACCTCAGACTACTCTGCAACTCTATTCCATCATCTCAAAATTTTTATTTGACTAACATTATTTCTTTTCACCCTAATTTCTACCTTATTTGGTTCATGAACATACAGGGAGGAACATAACAGGGTGAACTTTCTAACTAATTACCTGTAGCTCTTTATGTGGTCAACATTTAGCTAGCTAACCTTCAACAGAATTAACAAACCTTTAATGACTAAATCTAACATTATGTTTTTTAAATTCTATGAATAAACATTTTTCACAATCTTTCCTAACAATCTTTCTTAACATATATAGGTTCAACATATTTAAGATAAGAAAAGTACAGAGATGGTGACAGTTGAAGCTCACTTTGTTTTCCATTGTTGAATTCACATCAAACAATTGATGTCACTTACATTAAATGGTTTTTATGGAATTTTAGACTTTTTTAAGGCAGAACTAAACATTCTAACAGGGTGGAAAGTTAGTACTGGGACATGCATAATATGAAGAAAAATCAAATGAGAAAATAGTTTCAGTAGATTAAATAGCATATTAAAATAAGGTTTAGTCCAGTCAATCAACTTATTGAAGAAAAACATAAATATATATAAAATATTTTAGTTTAAATGTCATGAGAAAGACTATTTGCTGCACTAGGGACACATGAAATTGAAAATGTCCATCAACAAAAGGTGTGTAAAGAACAAAATAATATTTAAAAGGCATTTTGTTTATATTTGAATAATGGTAAACATCTAATCCATCCATTCTTTCTTTTCTGCACCCTTGTCCTTAGTGGGCGGGAGGGCTGCTGGTGCCCATATCCAGCTGGCGTGCAAACATCTAAAAGTATAATTAAAATACTTTGTTGTACATATTTGGCACATTTTACAAATAATTGTAAGCAAAACATGGGACATGGAATGTTGCCTCAAAAAAAGAATCAACTTACATATTTTTAAATAAATCTTATCAAATTTTGAACTCATGACCAAATCTGCTGCATTTTTAACAAAATTGTAACTGTTACATGTCATGAACACACTTTAAATTGAACACAATTCCTCAATATTTTAATTAAACTTTGCCATGACACTGCCATGTATCTGGTGTGTAACTTGAAATTATTATTATTAGGCCCGAGCAGCTAAGCGCTGCGAAGGCCTATTGTTTTTCAAATGTTTATTTTTTTTTATTTTTTTTTTTTATTTTTATTTTTCTCGCCTCAAATGAATTGCCTTTTTGGGGGCTTTAACATATTCAAAAACTCACCAAAATTGGTAGGCCCATAGAAACTGTGAAAAATTTACGTATTTTAAGGTCTCCGCAAAAATCGCAAAAAAAAATGTCTCAACGGCGCCCCCTAGAAAATTTCAAAAGACCCTTTCCTATTCACTTATTTTATTGTAGAGACTTGAAATTTGGTACACTTGCAGAACTCCCAAGCCACTCAGAATTTATAATTGTTCTCATAGTGTATGTCAAACAGGAAGTCGGCCATTTTGGATTGAATTTGCAAATTTCACCCCATTTTGGCCGTTTA